>NW_020451142.1:150050-312435 GCF_003343035.1 Apteryx rowi
CTCCTTCTGTTCATTTTTGGGGAAATCAGAGTCTTCTTGTTATTTGCATGTTCAAATATAATCTGTGATTGCATTCAACAAATAATGCTTTTTTTTTTTTTTTTTTTTTTTTTTTTTACTTGAAGGCATGCGTAATGAATTCTGAGTCACGGTTGACTCACATTCTCTCTGTGGAAACAAATTTTTAGTTCATGAAAAAAACCTATAAAGAGCAGAAACAGAAGCTATGGGATCTGTAGACAAAAAACAGTACTTTTTTTGAGTTCTGAGACACTAAATACCTTGACTAAAAAGACTTCATGTATGTCAAAAGAGTCAACTTGGATAACATATGGTTTTTGTTATGATTTTTCTCCCAGCCCCATAAGAATCAGAGTTGTACAGACTTAATGTACTATCATTGTTCTATCAGTTTTGAATACCTGCTTTACCTTCATGGCATCTAAACACTTCACGAGTCTGTTAGGCAACCTATTAACTAGACCAAATGCCACTGAATGATCTCATGAGACAATTGACAATCTCAGTGAGATAAGTGTCTATTCCCTTACATTTTTGAGTATTCAATCAAAAAAAAATAAAAATCCCTGGTAGGTGCCAGTATTATTAAAGAAACCTCTGCTTTAATTTTCTGAAAAGGAAGAAAAAAACTTTTTTTGGAGAAGGTATATGGGAAATTGTCTAAACTGAGACAAGGTTCAAGAACAAGATAAAAATATTTTGAAAAAGATTTATAAACATACAGCACAGTTCAATGCTTATAGTTATGTAAATTATCCATTTGTATCATGTAGCAAGGCAAACGGGTGTGATCAGATTAAGAACTGAGTTAAAATTGTACATGAAATAACACAAAAATGATTAGAATTATGTTGAACTCATTTAAAATTTTTGAAAGCAAATAAAAGCGTCCTAGACTTTATCACTGTAAAGAACAACTGATTTTGTTAATAATAATAATAATGCCCATAATCTCTTTCAGACATCTCATAAGGAGTAAAACATACCAGAAAACACATCCTATAAACCTGTGTGAAAAATGTGTGCAATTCTGAAAGAAGAAAATAAAGATTAAAAGTTATGGTTACTCATTTCTCAAAGTTACATGAAAGCTCTAGGTAAGAAAAAGTTCTCATCATCTGAGCCAGATGAAAAGTTGTGGCTCTCTTTGGACAAACTGAGAGAGTTGCCTTGCTTTTACAAGTATGTTCATGGATATAGTTGGTGTTCTCAACTCTTCTTTGCACTGAAACAGGCAGGGATGCAGATGAAACTTTGGGGGGGGGTGTACGTATCAGCTCTCAGATCTGATTCTCAGGCATTACTTGGATCAGCTGCAGAGAACAGAGTGAATATGGAGAAGAAAAATCTCTGAAAGAAAAATATATTATATATAGACCAGTTGAAAATATATACCATACACACTGTTGAAAGTAAGTATCCTGTAAATTTAATGAACACATTTACTTACAATTATGATTGAACCTAACAGTAATGTTAAAACTCACTGGGGAAATCAACAGAAGAGAGAACAATATGCCAATAACTTCAAGAGTTATATGTATTTTCAAATAAATGTATGAAATAAGACAATTTTACTTCACTTCAGCTTCATGCTACAGACTTTGGACTCTCATACAGATCAAAACTCCCGTATAGAATATGAACTCTACAATTATCTGGACAAATATCTGCATACTGTATGTCTTTCCTCTAGTTCAGCTATGTTTGAAAAGGCTAGAATAGGGCTGTGAAACCTGTAATACATTAGATATATCCAATCCACAATGACAATCCATTGAACATGCCACCAACCACTTTCTTCTCAGAGCTTCTCAGACATGAGTACATACGTAGCTGCACATTTAACTGCATATACAATTCCACCTCTATTTATATGACAAAAATAAAAATGTAATCTGTCCCTCTCTCATAAGCCTCCAGAGGGTAAAATTAAAAGAGTCTTCTGAGGAAAGGTTCTTGGGCACCCATGAGGAACCAACATTGTCCTTCTTATCCTCTGTGATACAGTCAGAGGTTTAGTTCTCTCCTGCCCCACGCCATGCAATTAAAATACATGTTATCTGTGTCTATGATTTTTCTGAAGTGCAGGGCATTCTTGTTATAGGAGCCAATGAACCTGTGAAAATGAGATCCTGCAGCAGGATGAAAAGCTGACACACATGCACACCTCACATTATTCCTGACCCACCACCAGCCCTTTGATGCAGTTAACCCTATATACTCTTCATATGAACTTCTTCTTCACCAGCATCCTCTGGATCCTATCCCAGATCTTATTTTCCCACATGAGCTACAGTTACTTAGCTTGGAAAACTTACAGAAATAGACACGATTATTGTAGCTTTTGGATTTTTACACCTAGTCAAAGATTTCAGAACTTGCCAGGCTGAAATATTTACAAAGAGAATATACCTTTACTATGTGATAAAATAGAGGGGCTTAAGATAATTAGACATAGGTTTCTCGAACTGGTCAGTGACATGGTTTATGCTTTTAACTTTGGGAACATATATGTTAAAGATTTGCAAAAAGTAGAGCAATATTTTGGTAGTTTTGACTATTAATTCCCATGCTTCTAAAAGCCTACATCTGAAATTATATTACACATGGTACCAAATTTTAATTTCAGTTTTAAAATAACGGCTTAGCTGAAAGTTGTCTTCTTTTCTGATTGGATTGGCAATTTTAAATGAGTATATACACCTTTTACTATTACTTGCAAATTCTAAAAGTAGTACCAATGACTTACTATGTCCTGTTTTGAATGGTATTAACTATGTGACTTAAAATACGACCATTTAAGGTAGATAGAAAAATGTGGGTGTTAAAATAACAGTTCTGAAGAAAGAAAAAGTCCTTATGGATTATGTATCCCAGCTCTAATTTACAGTGATAAATGTTAGGATCAAGAAAATAAATTGGGTGACAAAGGAAGCTTAGTCCTAACTCTGTGGAAGGTATTTCAAAGTGAACATGAAGCAATTAAAAATAAGGTGAGGTGATTAATTATTTAGAAGATTTTTCTAGGACAATATTTTATGAAATTCAACTGCTTTCAATGCTGTACTGAAAAACTGGGTCACTACATTACAAATTTAGGGTGAAAATTTGAGTTCTTCTGCGACTTCAGTTTATTATTTAAATTCTTGCTTTATTAAATTCACACGCTAGAGATCAGAGGCATATAATTACAATGTACATTCCCATCACTGCCAAAGCAAGCTAGCTATATCAAATTCCTATTCTTGGAAGGAGGATTTTAACTTTACAAAACACATGCAGTAGTTTAACAGCCTTTAATAAAGATGTTCATAAAATCATTGTAATTCACAGCTGACACACATCTGACAATAGCTTTGTTTTGATCCAGGTGCTCAAATGCCATGAATTGCTCTATTACCATTGACTTCTTAAGGCAGTATTAATTTTACACTAAGTAAGGATTTAGTGGTATTTTCCCTTTGAAAAAGCTCTCTGTGACATTTGAATCAGCATGCTCTTAGAAAATCCACAGAATTTTCATGTATATATTGATGAATTCAGTCCCTAAGGGATGTATTCATGATTTGTTTTGCAATTAATCATGTTCTGTTAAAACTAATATCTATATTAAATTAATGGTGGTTCATATATAAATCATAGCAAGTAAATATCTTTCTGTACTACTACCACTGCAAAATAGCATTAGACTATTGATTTTTCATTCTGACAGGTTAGTAGGACACAGTTCAGATAAACTCTTACTGAAGTCTAGAATAGAATGAATCAAGCATCAGAGTGAAACAAAATATTTAATTTAGTGTAGTAGTGTATTTAATGTAGAGTAGCAGATTAACAAGCTAGGGGACCCGTCCGCAGATCAAATTTC
This sequence comes from Apteryx rowi, assembly GCF_003343035.1. Classification (NCBI taxonomy): domain Eukaryota; kingdom Metazoa; phylum Chordata; class Aves; order Apterygiformes; family Apterygidae; genus Apteryx; species Apteryx rowi. Next base: position 153,943 of record NW_020451142.1, read on the forward strand.
ATATAAGATTAATTCCTGGTGTTCCATAATGGATTGAAACACACAATTACAATAATTAGCTGCAATTCTGCCCCCTACTAACATTCAAGAGTAGGGAAGTTACTTCATGAAATGATTGCTCCCAAGAGACCCTGTGAAATAAATTCAAAGAAAAGGAAGTATATGAAGTTGTTGTTCACAACAGTAATACAGGGTTCTGTGCCACTTGGTCAACAGTGAATATGAATGTTATCTGCCCACAGCATTTCAGAGTGTTAATTACAAATCACTGCTGCTCTCACAATTTGTATAGTAGACAGGTAATGAATCAAATAACAAAAGGAAGACTAGATCACCTTTCCTTGATATTTGATTAACTATATACCACTTCTGCTACATTTAACGTTCAAAACGATACCTAGACATAAAATGCTTAGAGAGATATCCTAACTATACTCACTATGGGGAAGTGGGTTGGAATTCTTAGAACATAAAGAACTTTCACAAAAATTGTGTGGAGATGGATAAAATTCTTAATTCCATTAAAATTAATGGAAATTTCGTATTGATTTTCATAAGGCCAGGTTTTACCCTTGGCTAGTAGCCTCTAATACCTTTTTGTACACATAATAAGAACATATTCTTGCCAATGGTATTATTTTGAAAAAAAGTCATGCTGATGGTCCTTACTTATGTAACTTTTTTTCACTCTGTTTTTCGTGTATTTAATCACCTCTGATGGACAGAGAAAAGAAAAGTTGTTGCTTTTTTTGCTTTTTGGAGAGATAAGAGGAAGGAGGGACAGGAGATGGACTAACAAAAATATGTACGTTTATAATTCTCCTATTGTACGAAAATTAATTCATTGACTTGTCATGGTTAACAGTGCTTCCAAATCTCAGATTTGGCTTCATGCTCTGAGGCCTTAGTCCTCCCTCTTATATTTCAGGGCATATGAAGATATTTATGTTTAAAACAAATTTGGAGAAAAAACTTCCAAGCTGAGATAAGATAAATAAATTCAAGCTTTATGCCATCTTTTCAGGAAAACATAGCTTACAATTATATAAGACTATGAGGAAAGTGTGCTGGTTTCTTCTGAGGTAACCAAGTTCACAATTCCTGTGTGGATAAGTTATTTAGTAAGATATTTATTAAATAGTACTAAAATGATATATAGTTAGTGCCTACTACACTGATTCCTTGTAATACATTACACCGAGTCATTTTTGCTTTTTATGTTGCAAACAAACACTATGCTAATTTGTTTTAACATTTTAAATGAGGTGCCCTTCACTCTAAATCATCTGAATAAGTTATATGTGAACAGTATTTACAATTTGGCTTTAAGCCGATGTACATATTCTTCAGTACAACCTATTATTATCAAAAACCTATATGTTTCAATGTAAAGACCTAGAGAGTAGAAGTAGAGTTCAATAATATTGACAAGAACAAATGCAGAGAGAAAGAAAATGGACAAAAAGCAAACCAATTTCAATATCTGACACTGAAAACAAAATGGATTCAAGTTCTCCAGTGTTCAGTAAAATACAATTAGCTTCCAAGTAAGCATATTCAGACAGAAATAGAGTCGAATTAGAGCCTCCATGTGGAGAAAAATTAGAGTGTTTTTTTTCTCTTTTTAGTTAAATATAAATCTGAATTAAAGGTACTTTAGAAGTATTCTTTGTCTTCTCTATTTCTTAACCAAAGCAACTGTCTTAAGTCACACAAGTGCAGAGTGCCATCTCAAATTCTCAGTTGGACTTTTTTTTATGAGATTGAATTAATTTTACAATACCTGACATGTTTTTAAAATCTTGTAAGAGAAAGAAGGATACATAACCTAATTACTATTTGATTTACTTATTCTTCTCTTAATAAATATTGAATTTGTATGTGCCTTCTCTATTCACAACCAAAGAGGAACAGAGAATTAAGAAAAGAATATATTAACATAACAAAGGGTGAAACTGGAATCAAGTCTTAAAGATGTTAAAAGTATAATAGAAGAAAATAATACCTGCATCTCATATCAAAACTTGAGTTGATATTACATGTTTTTAACAGTTTTAGATGCGAATGCGTAGTGATAGTATAAAATATTTCAGTTAATACAAATAATTACAGTTATCAGCAATACCTCAAAATATCCACTGTTACGTTTCCCACTTATGGAAAATTTTTATCTCTGAAACATAGAATGCAATGAAAATGTTAAATCAGCAAAGCATGGAGGTTAATGAGCCAGCTTTAGTTTGCGGGCTTCTGAGCTAGTAGAAGCTTTTCAAAAATCTTTCTAAGTCACACCAGTCTCCTGAAAACTTCATTCATCCTTGTTAAAAGTATATATTCTAAGGATATAACCAAGGGTAAAGATATTTAATAAAATGCTGTTTCACTATGCTTTTCTGTACTTAAATCTCTAGACCCTTGCATCACAAGTCAGGCTAGATTTTAATCTTCAGATTCTACCTGTTTGTTTCTGGGGGGAAAAAAATTTGAAAGGACATAAATTATAATTCATAACTTTATAATTTATACCATCACTGTTACATAGTACATCTCTGAGGCAACCTAACATGGATTTAATGCTTCAAATAGTCAAGTAGCTGTTTTTTTTAGTTTCCATCTGAGGAAATGTTACCCACTTTTATGGCAAAAGAACAGTATTTTTCAAGCTGAGAGGAGAGCCCTATTAGTGCAATTACAGTGGAGTACTATTATCAAATCCTAGCAGAAAAGAGACGTCTTTACTGGAGCCTACTATTTTATCACTACCTACTACAGTATAAAGAGTATTCAAAGATTCTATCTTTGGTGTGAGATTTTCTTATTCTTTAATTTAAGCAAATTTGCTGCTTTTTTCATTTTCATTAATTAAAGAATCATGAAAGAATGAGTCAAACATATAAAGCTAAAATGAACATCAATTTTACTCATTATTATTATGGTACGTATTTGTAGATCTGTGAATTTTTGACTCCCATTAGACAGTTACAGACTCCATGCACAAGAGTACAAAATCAACTCCTCTCACATTTCGTGAAGGTATTAGAACTTTTTAAGACTGTATACTCAATTTACTCGCTTCTTTTTTACTTAATTAGGAAAAATCCCAAGGCTTTTGGTTCAGATTTATGTGGATTTGGCAAATACTTTTAGACAGATGAATGCCATTTATCATGTATTTCCCACCCGCATCTTTGGTCTCTGTAATCCAGAGAAGGCTCAAAAAACATGAGAGAAAATAAACAGTGCTTCATAGCCATATTCTGTATATAATGTTCTGTGCCAATTTAAACAGCAGAAAACATAATATTATAACTAAAATCAGGCCAGTTGAAAAGCAAAAAAAAAAAAAAAGTGCCAAGTGTTTGGCAAATATTAACTTATGTTAGTTCATGTTTACATTAGCCAAAGATCAAAGTAATTACGAAGTCCCTAAACCTAATTACAGCAGGTACTTCACAAAAAAATTGCCTCCACACACAGCATACACAGTGAACGCCACATAAGTACTTTTGAAATAAATATGCAAAAAGAAGCAACAACATTTTAATCAGGACTAACCAGTCACATTCACTCACTCCCGCACCGTGCACAAACCGCGGGGTTTCAGCAGTAGGGGCTGCAGGGTGTCCTGTATGGGGGAGGCCAGAACCTCCCCGAGCTGGCGGCAGCCGGTTCCAACCGGCTCCGTAACAGCCGTGAACCGCCCCCGCGCGCCAGCGCTGCGACCGGTTAGGGACAGCAGTGGCCCGAGGCAGGAGTCACAGGAGGAGAAACAACCGGCAGCAGGGACATGTGAGGATGTAGGTAAGTGGAGACACAGGATGACACACAAAGGGGGATGCCTGAGGAGCAACGTGAAGAGACGCAATCGTAGGAAAAAAAACAGAGGAGGCAAGTCGAAAGGGACGTTGTTGGGGCGGTGGCCGGAGGCACGCTTTTGGAAGGAGGTGCTCCGTGCCAGAGGGGATACGCCTCTGAGGGACTGCGGCCCGTGGAGGACCCACGCAAGAGCAGAGGAAAGGAGGAGAAAGCAAGGAGCATGGGGAGAAAAGAGTGAGAAGCAAGGAGTGGTAGAGAGAAACTGTTATGGGCAGGAGCCCACCCTCCTGTGCTGCCCCTCATGTCACTGGAGGAGTTGGGAGAAAAGGAGTGTAATGTGCAGCAAAAACAAGGGAAGTGGAGAATAGGAACTGGGGAGGAGAGGGGTTGGACTGAAGTTGAACCTGAGGAAGGGGGAGGAGAGGTGTTTCCCAAAGTGTTTGTTGTTTGTCATCTTTGTTTAGAGCTAGTCAAGCTCAAATTGAGGTTCTGAATAAGAGAATTAGCCTCTTCTCTTGCCGAAAAGCCTTCATTCATCAGTCTTTGAAAAGTAGCTGTTTGATTATTTCACTTTGATTGAAATACGGGTGAGCTCTATGCAGAACAGTTCTTTGTGTCTTTAGAATAATCTTTTTGGCAAATAATTTTATTAAGTTATGCTAGTTTAAAAATAAGATGTGTTGCCAAGCTGAGAGCCCCCAGATGAAGAACATGACTGACTGAAAGATAAGCTGACTAAAAACATGTATTTCCAAGAGCCAATTCAAGAAACATGAGGATGCAAAATTACTAGTCCTCAAAAGGTTGATACTTGAGGGATGGCCAGAGGCAAAGAAAGAAGTCTTATGCTTAATTCATCATTGCTGGTCTGTTTGTGATTAACTAATGGTTGTTGGCAGTTCTAAAAGAAAAACAGTGATTTCCAGCAGCATGAGGAAAGAAAAGCTTTGTAGCCTTCATGACGGTCATTTGAGTGTTGATTTTTTTTTTTTTTTTAAGAAATAAATTCATTAAAAGCATTGAACTCTTTCTTCACAGGCCCAGAGCAAATACGCAGATGGATACTATGACTTGAGAGTGTTCAATTTGTCAAATATATTGACTGAATCTGTCCAAAGAACCACTATATTTTTGGGCAGCACTAGAAGAACGTTGTGCTGAACTGTACTGACGAATTGTTTTATCCTAGAAGACAAACTGTTTAGGACATGATGGAAAAACATACAAAGATTCTTGTTCTAAGAGCCACAAAGCTGTTGTATTGACATGACACTGCAACAGTAGAAAACAGAAAAATGAACTCCAGCTCTGAAAAGAAATGGAAGTGTATTTGCATAATTCTTATAGCTGCAATCTCAGCAGAGCTAGTTAGCTGATCTACTAAAATGTCCATATTGAGTTTGGGGATGGAGCTAGTTTGGAGATTTCTGACCATTCAGTATTGACAAGTTCTACCAGTTTTATTTCTGAATCTGAAGATGTGCTCTTTTCCAGGTGTGTACAGTTAAAATTCCTTGCAATGCTAGACTTACAGAGCAGATCTGGAAGGTGTGTAGCTATATTCATCCAGTATCATATTTGAGCAAATACAGCTAATACCCTAGACTCAAATCTGGCTTCTGCAATCGCAACTCAAGAACTTCGGCTGTGTATTTCTGGTCCTCGGATTGGCTGATGTAGCTCAGATCTAAAAGTGTCTAAATCTATAAAGTATACACAGCTCATCATATTTTTATTGAAATTTGATGAACAGAAGTTGTCATTTAATAGCCTGAAATCTTTTTTGAAATAAGTTTAAAAAAAAAAAAGATGAATGACATTTTCAGATAAAAGTCTATGCATACTTCTACAAAATTCAGTTATGATTTTTAAAACAAGATAGTGACGGTTCTGAGATTATAATATTTTCCTCAATATAAAATCATCTGTTGGGGGAACTGACCTTCTATTAAGAAGGAAATAGAATAATTGGGATCTTTACTTGTTTATATTTCTGTAGAGTTATAAGAGAGTATTGAAAGCATCTACTTATTACTAATTCATATGAAGATGTCTCCTTTTAGTGAATTTAAGGGAAATTAAGCAAAAGTGATGCAAAGAACTTTGTCAGGCCTGCGCAAAAAGCAATTTTATAGTTTAACTATAAAATTTAAACTTTTACTAAAAAACTAAAAAATTTAAAAATTGTATTTAGAAATGGCTCTGTTAAACATAGAGATGAATATAAAATCTTTTGAAGTAGGGGAAGAAAGAGTTACTCTTATGCCTAAATCATATGGAAGATCTGAACTTCAGTTTTTCACATTCCCTTCCAACTATCAAGTTATACATAGGGGACCAAACATATATTTAAAACCACCTCTTCCAGACCACATATTTCCCTAGAATTTCCAGACAGAATGAAGTGCAGACAAAATGGGTGAGTATACTCCTAAACTAGTGCTGACCCAACACACCAGTATTCATGGCACAGCAATAGGCAGATGTATTGTCTCTGCCTGGAGTTTCTTGTCAGTGCTTGATGAGTTGGGCAAATAATCAGAGTTTTGTTTTTACACTCATGCTGTTTTATATAGCATCAAAAGCTGGGGAGCGAGAGTAACAGTAAATAAAATCTAAGTGCAAATTCTAATGTAATTTACCTTTAAAGTACCTTTGAACTTCTGCTGAGTGGGATTCGTGTGAGGTGCCAGAATTGTGGGTGTTGCTCGCTGGGCAAAACCAACTAGCTCCTCCTGCTACAGAGAGACAGTCCCTGTGACTGGAATTAATCTCTCATAACTTCAGACACCTATGGCTGAGCAAGTCACCTCAGACTTCATTTGTCATCGCTGCAGGGATTAGGTACTTTTAAAATGCAATTCATCTGACATATAGTTTGAGATGGGAGAATACATTCCCTAAACTCCTCTGACTGGCTAGATCTCCAATGTTTTTAAAGAGATCCTGCAATGGCTAACTCAGAGGTAGCCATTTACACGATAATATCTACATCTAGTCAGATGAATCCAAGTCTGTCAGTCACTTTCAGTTGCTTACTGTAGCCACTCTATTTTCATCTCAATATTATTTTGCACCCAGTTGTACGGGCTATTGGCTGTTTTAGGATGAGCAATCAAAAACTAGTTTCCCTCTCTCCAGAAGTTCAAAAAATATTGAAACTGGTGTACATCTTTTTTTTTTTTCCCCACTCACAAGAATGTTGCTCTAACAAAACATTTTACAAAGGAAGAAGAGAGGGGAAAAAAAAAAAAAAAAGATTGGAATTTTCCCAGTTGGTTCTTTCAGCACACAAAGGTAATGGAGGTGACAGGTAAAGGAGGTAAAGAGAAAAACCTGTAATTAAAATAGGGCAGGATATGAGAATTTATAAACAAACTGTCAAGAATTATGAGCAAATAAAAGATGAACTTGAGCATAATCACTACATTTAACTACGTATATGCTATGTGGTGAAGTGATGTGGTTTCTAAATAATAAAGCAAAGCTACCTGGGATATGAAAGACAAGAGATAGGAATCCTCTTGGAAAAAACTAAGTCCCCAAGTCTGAAAGTTCTCATCTATAGTGGTCAAGTAATTAGTGGACATGCTGACATTCTGGCAACATTGCCAACTGAGGTTAATGTAATTATACTGTGCCATTAATGACTGCCAGCATTGTTGAGCTGTTTTGAGTTCCTCAGATTCCTTATCTGCCTCAGTTTTCTGGAGATATAATGAATAGCATAAATAAATGATAGTACGAGTGTTGTTTTTACTAGAATAGTGACTGATATTTCATATATAAAGCCAATATACCTGACTTTAACAGTGAAAAATAGCAATTTTTCATTTTGGGGGGTTTTAACTGTTAAGTGAGTGATTAACTCAGCTGTATTAACTCAGAGCTCCTGTCAGGGCTTTTAAAGTATGTTTTATGAACTATCTGTAAGAAACTGTTCATTTGGTTGTAGTACTTCCGTGCTTTTCTTCCAGACCTCTCAGATAGTCATGATGAACAACTTATTGCATCCTAGAGGACCTGTGAGCTTCTTTCACTTGATTTCATTCCTTTGTGCTCTTTTTTCCCAGCTTGGCAGGTACAAAGAGAAATTATGTCACCAAAATCAGACATGAATAAATACAAAAGACTTTTGACTCTAACACATCTTTTAGGGCTTATGTCATGTCTTTCATTTCTGATAATTACTTTTACACCTGTGAATCATTTAGATATTTTGCCTGAAATCCTAGCCTGAGAAATTTCTACCAGGAGTTTTGAAATTAACCTCAATCAGACCAAAATTTCATTTACAATATTCAAAGAAAAAGGTTGATCACTTATCAGATACTCTCCTATTTACAAGAGCACATACTAGGTGCATTGCTGTGAAATGAGACAGATTCAAGATTAAAAATTGTGGCTTTTTTTTTTTTTAGTGTTATTATTATTGACTATACCAGTATTTATTGCATAATCAGCCTTAATTGGCTCTGAATTATCGTTTTCCTCCTCTAATAGCTCAGAAATTATTCATTTTAATTGTTGTTCTTTGGTCCCTTGCAGAACTTTAATAAGCTTCAGCTGATCCAGAAATCCACTCTGCAGGAACAGCTATCAAATGGGTAAACCACCATTTACTATTTTTTTTCTTGAAAAAATGAAAACTTTCCAATTAGCTAGAGCAATAGTTTTAAGGTTGAATTAACTTGTTTTCTTCTCTGGCTACTTAGACTTGCTATTTCTTTATGTAGCTGCTCTATGAACTTTTCTGTTAAAGGAAATTAGATGTCCCTGGTGTTAAAAGAAAAAAAAATTGCAGAATGATTGTGCTTTTAGCGTTTTCCTCTTCTGATGAAAATATTCCCATTAAACATTAGAGGTTGTGGTTCAAAGTCATACCAAGGTTGTTTAACTAAAGTTAATTAAAAGTACCATTTCTGCATGCAACACACTATTTTGCTGTTGCTTGCTGTTTATAATAAGCTTCTATAAGAAGATGCTTTAGGAGTAAAAACAAAAAAGAGTGGGGAAAAAAAGCCTTAAATAAGGATATTTTAAAGATACTTAAAATCAAGTTTTCATACTCACATTTAATAACAAAGTAGTCTGATTTTCAAAAATGCAAAATGCTCATCAACTCTCAACCCTCCATTTTGTCATAGGCTTACTTATGTCATAGGCTTTTCAACCGTACAAGCTTTGATACAAAATTAATATAATTTTGCCAAAATCATATTTGGCAAATCCCTCATACTCTGGAATCGTACACATACAAACTATGTTTTGCCTTCACCATTTCAAGATAGAAAAGAATATCAAGGTAATGCTCTATTCATGAGAACTGATTTCTAGGTTTTCTTTCCAAAAGATTCCTAACATACTGTTTGAAAGCCATGGACTGTTCTGTAAGCCTGTTTTTTCTTTTTTTAAAGATTAATAACTGAGAAAATAGGAGACATACTTTTATCTACCAGTAGTGAAGAACTTGTAAGAAAAATCAGTTTTGATAGAAGAAAGGAAACAGCACTTACACTATCACTTCCCTAAAGACTCAGCAGTATGCACTTACTTGACAGAATTGATGGGCGCCGTAAACTGACCTGACAATGAGCATACGTAAGTAATCCAATAGCAGTACTTTTGCAGTGCATCTTCAAGAATGATACAATATTAGCATCTGTTTTTAATACATGAAGAGAAAAGACAAAGTATACTTACAGCTGGGGAGCCTGACTTTATCCCCCTCTAGCACTGTGTTATTTATTTGTTTGGTTTATGTGGGTTATAGATGGCTTCTTAGTCATCTGCCTTCTTTTCCTATTTTGGGTTCTAATTTTAAACTTTAAACAAAGAAACATTTATTGTGATATTTTGTATTAGAAAGTCTGCTGATACAGACTTCTAAACAACCAAAACTAAAAAATACTGCGTAATGAAATAGTTTATGGAAATAAAGAATATACTTACAGAGGACTTTGAAAGGAATTTAAACATCCAATATCACCTTTACACATATTAAACAGCAAAGTTTGAAATTAAATTACTTAACCATTATTTTAATTGTTTGATTCCAAACACCTTTTAAAGGCACCATAAAAGCAGAATGACCATTGTTCTAAAGCTCTTTGACTGTGAAAATCAGCTAAATAGATTGTGAGTTTTGCAAATATCAGATTACCTTTTTAAAGTAAATGTAGTCATAATGAAATATTGTAGAAATACATTAACTTGCACATGACTGGCTCATTTAGTGACAAAAGAAAACAATTATGTAAACCTTGAGCTCCTAGAAGTCTACAGCTAAAAGATACTCAATATATTTAAGGTTTGAGATAGTAATATGCAGCTAACAACCTTAGAGTACGATATTATCACAGTACTGTGTAATGGATCCAATGGCAGGATCCAATGCCAGGGTCTGTCCGAAATTTCCCTTAAAAGTTTTAACTTTCCTTAAAAAATTATGGCTAAAATAGATCTCTTTCACCAGTTATGTATAGAGTTTCACTTTATTGATACTGTCGGAAGACCTTCACAAAGGCTCAGATTTGTGTGCATCCTCTGTTAAGAGGTAAACTTGGAAAGCGCAGCAACCTCATGCTGTATCTCTCCTATAGGAAAAAGGAAGAAAAGATGGTTATTGTAGCTTGACTCTACTGCAATAGCTATAACGAAAAATAGGAGACAAGGCCTGCTAGTGTCATAGATTTTCTCATGGCCTTTGTCAGTTTGTGGTTTTGATCTGCGACAAACAGCTGTTCTGTGAAATGTAGAGGTGTTAAAGGTGCAGAAGGGAGAAGAGAAGAACATTGCTTCCTTATACAGAACGCTTTGCAGAAAGTTGCATTTTTTTCCTTTAGCTCCCCTTCTCTCAAGCCCTTCTTTGCAGTTTTCCTACAAGAAAAGCGGAGTCCAACCTTCAATTTAGAAGGTAAAATTTCAGTTTACTGTATTTCAGCTATCAAGTTATGTCTTGGGTGCCAACAAAAAAAGATAAAACAAGTATGTAAATATTATTTTGAATATCTGTAAAGACTTGTCTTTTAAATACGAAATCAAGAAATAACTGTTCTTCTTAAACTGCCTTTTAGGCTAGTCTATAACTAGACCCTGTCAACACATATATGCATACATGTATCATGACTGTCCATTAAATAAAAAATAATTATGGAAATTATATGGAACTGTCAGACCATTTGCTTTCACATATCTCAGCCGCTTCATAAATGCTAATTTGCTTTATGAAAGAAAACTTTCTTCTTAACTGGAGAAATACTAGGCCAATTGTTCTATACTTTTTATTGATACATACTGCAACTGCACATCATACTTGTTAGCGAGGTAGTTATTTTTACCCTCTCATTTATTCTTTATTAATAAGTGAGGTGGGGGAGAAATGGTAGCTTATAGACACTTATGAATTAACAAAGATTTAGAATAACATTTTTTCCCAATGCAAATTCTACTGCTGTTTTCTATTAATTAATGTAATTGATAATAGTTATAAAGATATCTGGCATTTTAATCATGCAGATATGTCTTTTGCTGTCAGAAGAGAAAATTAAAACAGCTAGAAGTCTTTTATTTGCAGAGTTAGCTGGAGAGGAAATTAAAATAGAGCTGGTAATAAATGAGTGATATATTCAATTTAAGAGATCACAGATATGGGTCACAGGGGTAAGAAGAAGACACAGAGAAGGACTGTGACAAACTTAAATCTGTATCTCTTTCTAGACATACTATAAGGAGGCTGAAGGTATACTGATGGGCTTGATAGTTCATTATACTAATACTAAGATGCACAAAATTTTTTATTCTTACCATTACTGAATAGTAAAATTATCAAAGCAATTGGTGAACAACTCCATTTTTGCATAGAGATTTTGTTGGTTTAGCTGCATATATATATGGATGTCACTTTTTAAAGGAATTTACTATGATGTTATGTATTAACAAATAAGATACTCCTTCAAGGAAAAATGCACTCAGTGCTTAATTAATTTGGAGCTGGGCCAAATAAAGAAGTCAAGTAGCTCTGATCACGAGGGGAAAGTGAAGATTTCATATGGAGAAGAGGACCTGGACTGAGTAATTGCCTCTAACAGTTTATGGAATCCAACAGTATAAAATAATCATGCACGTCTTGAAAGATGTGTTTAACCACCCCTTTCCTTAGAGAGACATTGAAGAAATACTAAAAATTTTTAAAATTCAAAACATATCATTAAAATATGGATTTCCATAGATATGATATATATGCCTACTTCTTTTTCATATTTCTGAGTGAGAATATAGAAAACAGCCAGATGTTCCTTGCTAGTTTGCCTGGGATTCTATAATGTAGCTTGTATTGAAGCTCTGACTTTTTTTCCTGCTCATGAATAGGGAAAATAGAAAAAATAATCCTAATTTGATTCTTATAGGACATAACTTGTCAGTTTGCTCCTTTCCTTCTGAGGAAAGCTATCCCTAATCAACTCATCTTCTGCTCTGCCTGTCATTTTTCAACTAAATTAAACATATGCCAAAGATGAGGCCTGTTTGGGAAAGCTACAGGGATTAATGGAACAGTGTTCCAAGGTGGAGGAGGCATTAATGTCAAAGTTACTGCTGTCACTGCAGTCACAGCTGTTCTGGTTCTGGTGCCAGGCTGCAGAATTTTAGGTGGCTTCTTAACATGGGAGGACACTAACAATTGGAGAGGTCCCTGAGTAAAGTCCTACTGTGCAGATGAAACTTTCTCAAAGCCAAAGCAACCGTAATGTCTGAAGCAACCTAGAGAGTATGTGTGGCCTTTCTTGAGGCAATACCATGCTCCTCAGGAGTGTTCTGGGCATAATAAACACTACTGTGCAGGCTCAGACCACAGAGGAATGGCCGAGAGCTTTGTGAGAAAACTGGTAAAAGTAAATGAAATAGCAAGTTGGTCATCCACAAGGAGCATACACCTTGGACAGCATCCATGCCAGTAAATTATCTTCAAAGATAAGAAGTATATAGAAGAAAGGTTTTGGGGGGTTTTTTTTGGTAGTTTAAGAGGTCACAAATATGATTCGCAGAAGAACACACCCAGAAACAGTGCTCAGCAGAAAGTCTTCTTTTTGTCCTCCTAAGATATACTGTAAAACTGAAACAGCTGAAATTCTTATTTCTCTTTATGAATCACGAATGGCAGTAGTATATTATCAAGAACAAAGGCATAGTTTTTAGTAATACATAGTACTCTTAAGCATGAATTGAAAAGCTGAACACTTGAGAGTCCCTTTCAGTAGGTCAGCTTTCTTAGCACTTCTGAGGAAGCAATATATATGTTCTGTTGTGAAGTGTGTGTGTGTGTGTGTGTGTTAATATAATTGTTAACTTTCCAGGAAGAATGGACTAGCCATTTATTAAAATTATGCATGCAGAATCTCTGCTGCCATCAACTGAACTGAAGTTCATCTTTTTGCTGCCTGTGCTATTCAAGAAGCAACATTTGTTATGGCTCAGTTATGCTATGTTGAAGTATCATGGGGTTTTTTGGTATCGCTGTTTTGAAACCTGAAATAGGAAATGAAATCAGATCAGGTCATGCATGTCTTATTTCAATAACAAAAGAAAACTTTTAAAAGTTTTGAATAAATGAGGTAGAAATAGGAGCCATTTTTTCAGATTTCTGTAACTTTCAAATAGCTTTTTCAGTAAATATGCATATAAAGCCCATTACCATCAGTGTCCAGGAATAATTTATGATAGAGTATTGTAATTGCTTTTCGTAAAAATAATGTAGGAACAAAACAAGTTTGAAAGTCTAAAATTAAGTTGTTAAAAAAAAAAATATTCTAGCATGAAAGTTAGAAAACTTCATGTGCTGCTGTCCTGAATCTAGTGCAGATATTTACTTGTCACAAATTAAAATAAAAAAGAAATCATCAAACTCTATAGAAACACCTTAAGCCTACATTAATAACAAATACCAACATTATTATGCCAGCAATAATCTCACTTGAAACAAATCCTTTTGGGAAATTGCATAGGAACAGTACTTCAGTTGAAACGGTGGTGCTCATTTGAGGTTTATTGCTGAATCAACTTAGATGTCCTTCTGAATAAATGTTCTGACAGTGCATATGTGCACAAGCATATAACAAGAGTCCTCTGTTCACGTTCTTCAGTGTAGAATCCAGCAAATCAGCCAAGTAAACCAAAAAGTTATGATCACTCAGATCAAAATCTCTAAGAAAGATTTTTATTCCTCACATATAAGAATTTGTAAAAAATCAGACTGAAACTTAAAAAACAAAGTGAGAAGCCCAAGACTCAGCAGAGGTGTATTCTGGCTTAATTTCATGTCTCAAAGCATGGAGGGACAAAAAATAAAAGTGAAATAAAAATGCTGGAAGGGAAGGGTAAAGAGTAATTTGAGGAAAAGTTATTTTCAGGGAACCTTTAGTTCTATGACCAAAAGCCAGTCATTTTTAAGACATGGAGCCAACAAAGTACATGAGCTACTTGGTAACTTTTTTTTTTTCTTTTTATAATAGTCAGATAAAGTAAATGTGTCCTACGCAGTTGTAGTACCTAGCCACATTGACACAAGGTCTTTTCCATTGACAACTCTTTTCTGTTGGTCCAAATAAAATTTTACAATGCCTTTTTTTATTCCTCCTTTGTAAAATAGCTGTAGCTTTTTTCAGTCTGAGCCAAAATGAAAGATCCTTAGAGTAGATATTTTCCTCCTTGAACCAGAGCTTATTAACTTATATTCTGATTCAAAGTCCCATGGGAAGAAAATTGCTTTGAACTTTAATTGTATAGCAATCCTACAAAAATTAATTCATTACCTCTGGGTTATAAATTGAATAGTGTTATAAATAAACAAGTTATATAAATAAAGTCTTCTTTCATGATAAAACAGGGTTATTTTAAAATATATATGTAAATGTGTGTGTGTCAGACTGTCTTAGGAGTCCTGATCACTTAGATATTTTGAAAATCTTGCTAAAAACCTTGACCCTAAAATACAAATTTTTGTTTATGTTTACAGGTTTCTTGAACACTCTAATGCATGTTAAAGCAGACACACAGAATTACAGTTCCAGATGCAACAGTGCTTTTAAACTTCAGCTGTGTGGCATCAGCTTGACAAAGTTGATGGCCCTCAAGGTCCTAAAATTGAACCTAAACAAATGGAAATAAATAGTTCAAATCTGTCAAGCAACAAAATATAGAATTTATTAAAATAGTAAATCAAGGCTGAATTACGCTACAATACTACTTCAGTGAGATCAAATCAGAAGAGCACACACAGAAGTCAGCATAATTACTCTTTTAATATCTTATATATATGTGTGTGTGTATATATTTAAAAAATAGTGTAAATTCAAGATATTAATAAAAAACATTGTCCAAGTACATTTTACTATTCCAGACAACGTGTGTAAGAGGTATGCATGTGATCAAAAATGTAAAAGTTGGTCGCAGCATGAAAATGTTTAAAGCTGAGCTTCCTTATGCACGGATTTAAAAATGTTATTTCCAAAACCTCTATCATTCTGAAAATGTAAAGGTTTGGATCACTTGCTTTGTCATTTAAGTTAAAACTGTCCCCTTTCTTTCCTTTTTTCAGTGGTTCTTCAGCATATTAAATCATCTCTCAGCTAGAGGTTCAGGAGTGCATGTTGTTAAGGGACAAAAAGCTGAGAAAGAAGACCATTAGTGAGCAGCTTCACCAGTGAGATTATTTGTGGTATCAAGGATAGATGAACTGTAAAGCACAATCTGAAGAACTCTATTTCAGAAAATGTACCAATGAAGGTCAAGTTGAATGTTTTAGGAGAAAAGAGTGGAAAGATGATTCTTCAGGTCAGTTCAATAGAATGTGTTTTGACACCACATTCTAATCAGTTATAGAGAAAAATTAAGTGAAATTATATTAAACTATAGAATTCCTGTGTGGGATAATTTGAATAAGCACACTGGTCAACTCACCAGACTCTACAACCTGGCAAAACTGTCATCCTTTGTTTCAAGATACCTCTTTCTTGTAATGATTGATAGCTTATAAGAATCAATATACTCCAAAGAGTATATTGTCAAAGCTCAACACAAAAGCTTTTGTGGCACTATTTCCACAATGCATAGCTATAGCCAGTCCTTTTAGAGAGACAGATATTGAAAAACTATCATCACAAACACAAGAGATGAAACAGTCAATATTTTGGGAACTCAAGATCCTGAAATAAGATTGCATAATGAATATTTATTAAACAATGTAGGACAGTAATTATATCCAAAGACATAAATTTTGTTCTCTTCTAAAGTTTAATATTAATCTTACCTATTTTATTAGACAAGTTTTATGAAGAGATTATTCCAGCAATAATAAAATATATTTTGAATAATGGCTTCTACAGCAGCAAACTTTCATATTGGCTACACCATTTACTCTTTCTTATGGCAACTTCAGAGGCAGCAAGGAAGAACATCCAGATTAGTCATTTGATGTAAGATTTTCTAAACCGAAACCTAGTATGTTCTTCCAGAGAAGAAACTTCACAGACCATGACTCATATGTCCTGTCCAGTCACACATGAGTTATCTTTTAATTTTTCACTGTTAGTATAAGTTATTGCTGTGCATGCCTAGTACTGTTTCAGTCTGCTGTGACCTAAATGCAAAATGGTGAAGCACAGCGGTTGAGCTAGAGGATCTCTTCCTACAGTTTCAAGCATCTTTAGAGACATTTCTGATTTGTAACACAGCAGTGATTCCTATCCCTGTTAGTTAGCGTAGGAGGGACTTTATATAGGAGGAACTTTATTCTGTTACTGATTGTTGAAATTAAGGAAACTCTAGGGAGATTTTCCTGCAGCCCCTGTAGTGAGTTCACACTTGAAAGGAAAGTCTATCTATTTATTTTTCATTATCACATATTAGTGTCTGTAGTTTTCTCCTTTTGCAAAAGGTTTCCTGAGATTTCTTGGTAAGGCTGTATTCGGTGTTTAAGGATACTATACAAATTTCACGTATCACTAGTAGATGGTATAAACATAAAAAAACTGCTACATTAAACAAAGTCATATTTCATTTTGTGATTCACTTTGTGATTCAAACAGTCAGGAAAACATGAACAAACTGCCGGAGAACAAATTGGACCTTCCCTCAGGCAGCCTTAAATTATTCATCAGTCTTTTTGGAAAAAAATTGTTAAATATTAGGACCTATTTTATATGTTTTTAGTTATTCAAGTAGTGAATATTAGATAGAGTTTATGCTGGTGTCAGCAGTGCCATTTAGAATTTACATTGTATCTCTAGGAAGAAAAGGGCTCTTTGGACCCTCCTCAAGGCAAGTATCAAGAAAACATATTTCTTAATTTTTAAAGCACACATACCTTTTTAATTCTAAATTAGCATCTGGAGCAAATTAATGCAAGAGAAAAAATAAGGGGAAAAAGAAAGAAGAACTGTATATACACGATGGAAAAACAAGGAAGGACACATTGAACAAAAGTTTATCTTTCAGTAGGCCACAAAGTGGAACATTAAGCATAGAAAAGACTTTCAGGAAGAAATGCTACACAAAAATAAGATGTTATGCAATGAGAAGCGACCACTCAGTGCAGTAGCAGTGAGACAAACTGAGCTACCGTATATCAAAGATACAGCATGTATACTGTTGAAATAATCTAAGAGGAATTATCTTCCATTCCTGAACATGGAAAATGGAATATTGGATTTAACTGTTAGAAGACAGATCATAATGCAAGTTCAATGTATTCCTCAAGTATCGCACATTTAGATGTATAAATAACAATGACAAAATCTTACTGATTTTGCTTTGTGAATTAAAGCCTGAAGCCTGAATTAAAATTTTGCTGTGAGCTCTTTTTTTTTATAAGTATACTTAAAAATAAGAAATTAGTTTCTCTGTTCTTTAAACCAGTTCTATATAAAGGACCAGAAATTATAAAGGTAGAATCAAAAGCAGCTGAAATCACAAATTCTTAAGATGATTTATTTGCCTCATTTTGTGTGCTTGGGATAAGTACTCAAGCACACAAATACATTGCAGCTAAAGATGTGTTTAAGCACACTGATATTTGTAGCTGAGAGATGTCACTAAGTAAAATAATTACTATTCTTTCCTTATTTTTCATTATTTTTCCATCTAAAAAGTTGATTTATGTCACTCCACCTTTATTTAAACTAAAGATGCTGCAAATAGGAAAAGCTTTCATGCCAGATGTTTTTACATATTTTCCAACTTTTCATGGCAGATTGTTAAATAACCCCTTTCCTTCATGTTTTTTTTTCCATCTTTATCAAACACTCCACACTCGTATCCTACTATAGATTACTATAGTAGTCAAATAATCAAAATTGCACGATTCTAAATCCAGGAAGTCAGTGAGATAGTTCATATGGATAACCTTGGACTGAGACAGAAACTTAGCATTTGCTTTTCTTTGTCTGTTTCTGCTATTCTCTTTATTTATTAATTTATTTTAAACAGAACAATGTATACAGAGCAGGGACTGGGCAAGAAACAAGTCAAGCTGGCAGTGGTGCCTAAACATCCCTGGACACTGTTACTAGCTATGAAGACAAACAGGAAGTTTGTGTCAGGTGCAAAGACTGGGCAGGACACTGAAAAATCCAATAAAATCTGCTTTTTTGCATTAGAAAAAGTAGGATAAGGGAGATACTTTCTTCTTGAGATCATTATTTGATTTGTTAAGTTTGCATAGATAGTCATCCACCCTCTTAACTAATATTACTATAAACTGTGTTGTTATTGTAATTGATTTTGTATTTTGCTCTTGTTCCACACCAAAGGGATCACACATTCAACATCCTGTGAACAGTAACATTTTTCCACTGCATGATAATTCTAGAATATAAGTGATCTCTCAAGCCAAAAAATCTAGCTATAATCAAAACTTGGAAGCAGTCTCTCTCTCTGGAAAACTTTTAAATGTGACGTTTTCCTAGTGCAAATATGAAATATGCTCAGTCAATTCTTATACCCATAAAAATTGATATACATGTCATAAGTTTGCAAATCTAAAGCCATTGCATTCTGAAGTAATTTCAATGTGTTAGAGTCATAAGAACGAAGTCATTGGGTTTATTTCTCTGCCAGTGTAGAGTCTGTATAGTGCAGACAATAAATGAATATAAGTATTCAGTAAACTTTTCTGTTGTGTAACAAGGGTGTGGTGTGGTTCCATTCTTATTTCTATTATATATACTAAATGTGGTTCTATTCTTAATAAGATCCTTTTATTCATATACATTTCAGTAGTTCCCTGCTGGACTATTTTCCTTAGGCAAAGAACTTCTTACACAAAGCTGAAATCATTTTTCTTTCATCTTTCTGATGGTTTGAAAAAACTTGTAGTGAGAGTTCATTAAATTAAATGCATTAAAATACTATGTAAAATGCATTAAATGCATTAAAATACTATGTAAAAAACTTGAGAGTTATTTCTCAAAATTACCAGAATGAAAGAAAAATGCTACTTTTAAAAAGCATAAACACAAATGTTGGAAAACTTATTATTAGTAAGTTTTGAGCATCTTAAATATAAGCGAAGCTAGAAGACTGAGTTAGCTTAGCCCAGGATGACTCTACAGTGTGAGGTAAGTCTGAGCTGAGACTTAACCTCTGAAGGTTTTGTCTCAGTGTGTTCTGGGGCTGTGATTGTGTACTTCAACCTAATTCGTGCATAATAATAACAAACCCTCCTGTGGAACTTAAGTCACCTATGGCAGAAGGTGTCTAAATGACATTTGAATAATAATCTGTGAAGAAAGGAAGAAAAGAGGTCTGTGGAGAAACTCAAACCATGTCTATACTGCTAAACACAAACAAGGTCAGGAGCTTGGACTGTTCATGCCCTCACTACTTACTATTTAGTGTTTGCCCCTGTTGCCCTGAACATAACATTTTTGTTTATTTGTTTTCAGTTTAATGTCCCCAAAATAATGGCTGGGTTGCAACTGATCAGCATGGTGTTCTCATAGCATGAAACAGCAGGTAGGTGTTGCATTTCCAAGTCTGACTTGATGGCTTACAGGAGAATGAGGGCAAAAGGTCTGCTGAGATCGTGCTGGAAGACTATGTAAGGTGGAGGGAGTCAAACCTGATCCGGTTGTCTTCTCTATACTGCCTGCTGTGAATGGTTTCTGTCACATCCCCTGAATACTGCCTAGGGAAAATGTCTCAGAGAGCCTATCTGAAATGGGCTAAAACCATGTAGGAGAATGCGCTAACAATTAAGCAATGAATAATCAGTGTTCCACTTTTTGAGCTCCCTACCTCCCCATTTTTACTCAGCAGTACAGGTTAGGTAGAAGGTAAAATGCCTAGAACTGTCTCTAAAACAGATCAACAATGCATGCATATCATCTAACTTCAGGTACTTAGTCAGATACTTAAAGACCTTAGCAGACATCTCTACTCAGCAGAGAGCAATCACCCTTGTCATGACAGTTACAAGCAGGAGCATCTTTCGCATCACTAGTTACAGAAGATAAAGATCAGCCTTCTGGCATCTAATCTGGTTAGATGATGTGACTGTTTATAAGCTCTATCTTTACCTCTTCTGTGAATCCTGAACAGCAGCAGTGAATGGCAAATTGTATTTGATAGAGATTCTTATTTTGTGTATACATAGAGTATATATATACATATACATACATATATACATATACATACATACATGTGTGTGTGTGTATATGTAGCTATATATAAAGTGTATATATTCATAAGGCCTTTTTTACTGAGGATGTGTAATAAAGATTTCCCTTACTCAGCACAGGATATTCATTATGATGTAACCTTCCACAGTAATGCAGAAATGTATTCATGTTCATCTTTACTCAGGAGCACTTCGTAAAGGCTCCTAATAGTGTATAAGGAGAAAATACTTCACTGCCTACAGTATAACTGGTTGCATTTTAGTGTAATTGTAGAAGGTCTGATCAAACATTCACCAGGTATCTTGATTACAAGTATAACAACAGACCACCTGCTCAATTGCAGTCTGGTAACTAGCTCTTTCAAGTAATGCATTTTGCTTGTTATTTCAGAGAACTAATAATGTGAGTATTACCAGCTATTACATCTTACAATTGCAAGCAGTCGTCTGATCATACCTATATCAAGAATACATTGTGATGGATCACTGCAAGGACATTAGGAGCCTATACCTCACTCTAGTAAGACTCACTCTCAAAATTCAGTCTTATCTACATGCAAAGTGCGGGAATACTCCCTCCCTGAAGAAGCAATGGCTCCACCAGGATTTTTTTCCACCAGCCTTGCAAGCTGTAGGTTCTGGAGACACAGCTCCTTCCCCCGATGTATTTAGAAGATCCCTGATATGGTTATTTCAGAAGATTCCCATAGCAGATGATCAGCTGGAAGCCTCAGTTGAGCCATATAAGACAGATAATTTAATATCTATAACTTTTTGTAGCCATTTATTACCATTGACATTACTCATTATTAATATAGCCTTTTAGAGTTATAGTACAATGTTCATATCCCTTAGCTACTAAATGGTATTTAGGTAAAATACTTCTGCTTACCGTGGCTGAGATAATTACAAAGACAGCTTCTAAATTACTTTTGTCACTTTGCCAGGAACAGGTTTTTACTTAAATGATACACTTTACCACTGTATACACATTACATTGAGGAAGCTAATGATAGTGGATTTGATATTTTGATTCAAAAAGTGATTTACCTCACAGCAGAGCTAGGTCTGGATTCTCTGAGGATTATAATTACACTCACAATTTTTTCACTTTTTAAAAGAAATATTGATAATGCTTCAGTATAGGCATAAAATTATCAACTGCTTATCAATTTGGACATGATTAGTATCTTCCCCATTCCTTCAAGATTTTTTTTTTTTAATCATCAGATTTCATGCTCATTTGGTTTTCTAGTGCAGTTAAAATATTTTCCATCCTGCCTGCTGGACATACGCACACATCTTGGTGCTTGTGGTCTGTGGGTATAAGAGAGTGAATGTGATTAAGTGAAATCAGTTTTGCTTTAAAATAAAAACACCTTCCCATCCTGTAAAGTCTTACATTGAGATTTGCTACAATGTTGTACATATCTGTCTACATGTCCATTTCTAACAAAATCATTTCACTTTTCTTCCTCTGTCTCGACTTTAACCCACAGTCTCTTATTATGCTTTACTATACTGCCTGTACAAGGGAGGCATTAATGAGTCATTATGAGTCAGTTCTAGGTACAAGCATTTTGGATTCTGTAATAATTGTTTGGTTCCCGGTCAGTCTGATTCTATTGCTAGATCAAAAAAGGGTCATTGTCCCTCAAAAATGATGTTTCATGGAATCACATGAGCATCTTGAGAAAGACAGCTTATCTGCATGCCCAGATACCATCCTAAAATTGTTCTCCCCTTGTTCAAAAATAGTCCTGCCATCACAGAAACTCACAAATTGCCGCTCAGATTCGAATTTGAGAAGAAATAAACTTACTTCCAGCCTTCCTATTATTCTAACTAATCTCTTTTTGAGCAAACTGACCAAGCCAGATCAACCAAAAGGAAGATAATTATATAAATACATAAATATATATATATGCATAAAAAGACTAGACTAGAAATTTTGACACATGGACGTAGAACTATTTTCATTTGTCAGGTAGCTCAGTATTTCTAAGTAGGTCAATCATAAACATGTTTAGCCTCTTAACAATGCTGGTTGCCTCTAGGTTTTCAAAGCCAAAAATAATACTGTGGAAAGTAGAGGATTTGGGAGTATTAAAACAGGCAGGGGGAAATACAGAGAAGGCAAGATGGTGTAGGTGTGAGAGATTTGGCCTGATTTTGATGAATGACTTTTAATGACCCACTAAATCACACAAACTGAACATGACTGCTTTGAACCCTTCCCACCCTATCGTTCCTTTATAAAAACCAGACAAGACATAGAAGACTTTATCTTTTTAAAGTCATGACAGGAAACATGCTTTTTTTCCATATTTCTGATTAATTTAGGGGAAAAGTTTTTCTATGATACTGGGTTCTGTAAATAATTTCTCTTTCTTTCTCTAGTTGTGCATCGCTCAACTCTCCATCTCATAATTGATATACTGCTACTGACGTGCAAAGTAGGACTAGAGAAAAACAATTCTAAATAAATATACATGCATTTGCTTTTCCTACAGTCAAAAGTCATAGCCTTATTATTAAATACTGCATCTGTATGATCAGAACAGCTTCTTAAAACTAGTAGTTTGTGTTAAATGTCAATAAATATAACAGGTACCATCAGATATGTTTCTCTTTCAAATGTCTTCATCAAATTCAGAGCAATTTACAGCAAATACCAAAGCATAAGACACAGTGGAGATAAGAAGACACAGTCAAGGATTTAAAGCAACCTCTCTGAAAAAAGTTTGTATTTAGTGCATTTGGGAATTAGCCACACTGATTTCTGAACTGATCTCTCTGCTGTGCAGCAATATTAATTGCTATTAAAAGTACACCAAAAACTTAAGAGCAGTAAGAAACAGATGCATGTTTCACATAATCTTATAGGTTTGTTTTTTTTTTCCTTTTTCAAGACTGGAATGTATGGAAGAAGGCTGGATGTGACCGCAGGGAAATATACCCAAACATAACCTGGACACGGATGCTACAAGCTGTTCTAGGTGAGTAGGCCCCTAAACTGTTGTGGTATCCTATTGGATTCATGAACACAGGGAAGAAGCTGGAGCATGAAAAGAAGTGTGTCGATGTTGAACAGCTTGCAAAGTCACTTTATATTGTGACCTGAATTGTGAAATTATATGCCAATTTTTTTTTAAATAACTTTTTAAAACCAAGAATGTAATCTGCTCTTCACTGAGGTTTTCTAATAAGTAAGATTTCCTCTGACAAGATGAAAAATAGAATCAGTCTTTTCTGAGAATGACAAAACAGGAAACAGAACTTTGACAGTATAAGATCATGTAGGAAACTTTCTAGAAACGTCAATAGGTCAGTATTACATTCTAGGTCTTCTGATTCCCAATCCAGATCCAAGTCCAGCAGGCATACAGCCATCACTCAGCAGAATAATTGTCCCTTTTGAATAAGAACAAAAAGGATTTAATAATTTGAAATGTGTTCATGTTTGACTTGTTGTTAGCAAATCAAAAAGTTACCAGAAAATCTTAGGACAAAAGCAGTCTGTCAGTTGACATAACTTTCTTCTTTATAGGATAACTTTGTATTTTGAATATAAATTTAATGATTTTTAGTTTCTTTTCAATGGACTTTTAGAACCCAATCCTGACTCACTCACTAAATGCACAGACTTTTCCCCAAATTACAGTTGCAATGTTGGATTGTTAATTGCATTCTTCTGTTTAAATTGACATCATTTAAAAAGTCAGGGTAAT
Organism: Apteryx rowi; assembly: GCF_003343035.1. Classification (NCBI taxonomy): domain Eukaryota; kingdom Metazoa; phylum Chordata; class Aves; order Apterygiformes; family Apterygidae; genus Apteryx; species Apteryx rowi. Next base: position 178,162 of record NW_020451142.1, read on the forward strand.
AACCAACCCCACCGTAGTTTAATTATAATGGCATCATCAGTTTAGTGGTATTAAAAAAGTATATCCAAGAGCCAAATGTCTTTCCAGAGAAGTCAGTCCTGTCCTCTCTTCTTGTTTATCTTCTCTGAAATGTTATGTTCTTGTATGCCTACACCTGACACTGCCATTTCTGTAGAACCAACACTTGACATGAATAACAGAAAACCATGCTTAAAATTACTGGCTCCAGACTGGTTCCTTCTCCGAATCTGATTTCAGACACTTAATTCTTTAAAAAGATCTCTGGGGTCTGCAGCATTTTTAATTATGGTATCAAACCCAATTGCTTTATTTTTTATTAATAAGGCAATAAGAAGTTATTCCACAGCAATTTCTTCATTGTTTCAGAAACTTTGTAGCCTTCTGGCCTGTTCTAAAATATTGGCATTCATTCACCTTTCATAGAAAACATTAATAAATGACAAGTGTTCATTAAAAATGAAAGTGAGAGGAGGGGCTAAAAAACATTAGATTCTCAGAACTAAGCAAAAGTAGGATCAAACTGGAATAACAAAACTTCAGATAGTTTATAGGGGGCTTTGTAAATTTTAACAGTTCATAAATATTTCCCATATTTGCCAAACAGGAATAGATTCTTATTTGGAACCTCTTTAAATATAAGGAAAAATCTACTTTAAAACATTTCAAGACAGATGGTAACCCAACTTGACATACTCACTGCACACTACTGGATGATCTGGAACATCATCATAATTGCCCATCAAAACCAAACCAATCCAGATATTCAAGCACATTGACTCTTTATTGGCCAGTCAGGTTCCTTCTTTCACATACTTTTTTGTTAGAACTATCATTAAGTAAAATACCAAGACACTTGATAGGAAACATAAGCTGCTAACTTAACTTATAAGACTGTTATGAATGAAAACCCATAAACTTGTTTTTGCTATTTTAGTTTTATTTCTCCCTTTTATTCTTGCTAATTTGTTTTACAGATGACGTGGTGAAAGGAGATGCTTTAGAATCTGTTTTTCATTACCTCCAGGTTCATTACCGTATAGCCTCCTGCACTAGATATCTTCTATGCGTATTACTCTCACATTTCTTTTTCATATCACACTTTCAAGAGTGCATAATAGACAAGACAGATACTGGCAACTTTTTCATTATTCTTCTTGTCTTCTGATCTCAGTTTCTGTTATTCGGTGTTATATGAATTCTGGCTGGGGTGCAGGACACCTACATTTATTAGATCATTTTAAATGCTCATTTTATTTCTTCCTGTCAAATTTCACTTCGACCTTATGTATTGCAAACCTACTTTTTGTATGTTTGTTATTTTTTAAACTCAAACATTTCCAACTTTCCCTTGGCAAGGGACCTAACTGAGAATGATCTTTTTGATCAGAATGCCAGGGTAACTGAAATCCTGGATTTGGATAATTCTCTTCAGCACTTTTATTTGGAGAGTTCATTTTAACATATTCCAGGTACTTCAGAGCTTGAAGTTTATGTTTTCTCTTCAGCTATTTTTCACTGACAGAGTATATTTGATGAAGATAACATCACAGAGTAATAGTACAAGATCTAGAACTTAATGTGAGAGCAGGTCCATTGAGAAGGATATGATAGTTTTGTCCTATTTCAGATGTTTATTTCAACAGTTCTACATCATATTACATTGTATTCACAATAAGGAATTAGACAATTGCATATTGTGGAAAAGACAGGATAATATATATCAGACTAAAAAAAAAATTTATTTAGCAACCAAGAAGTGGGTTCATTCTTAGAAAACAACAACTTTGGAAAAATCTTACACTCAAACAATGGGATACATCTGATTAAAGTGAAGGCAGCACAGACATGTTAAATAAGAAAATTAATTGTTGAATCTCTGTTTTAAACTAGTTACAAAGTTGTAGACACTACCTGCATTTAGAATAAAGGACATCAACTTCTTTATAGCTGTCTTATGGCTACAGCTCCAAGAATCTTGAAAAAATTTTCTGGTATAACTAAATATTGTATTTGGTAATTAGTTATGGTCCAGTTTTCAAAGATGCTCAGCTACTGTAGATTTTATTTCCATGGAAATTTTAGTTGTTCACAGCTTGGAAAAAAGATGTTTTATATTTGAAAGAGATGAGAGAATGGATGACAGTGAACAATGCTACAGTGAAAGTAAGAAACATTGAGGAAAGGAGCTGAAGAGAAAAACATATAATGGAGCCATTTACTGAGAAAATTAATCTTAATACATTTAAAAAGTCTGTGACCTTTTTTCTGTTAAAATTTAAAATTATTCTTTCTGCATCCCTCACCACGTTTTTGTATTGAGAGAAAAATGAAGGAAAAACTATTTCAGATTCAAGGTTTTGCATTAATCTAAAGTCAGAGACAAACTGCTCAATATTCAAGCAATGGATTAAAGAGACAGAAATGTAACCTGCATCTTCTTGTACATAGCAAAAGCTTTCACCTAATTGTTGGTGCAGTTAGTCTCAAAAAGTTCTGAGAATAGACTAGCTCATCATTCTTCAAATCTGAGTCATTATGGTATTTCTCAAGATCATCAAAGCATATTGGAAGCATTTGCTAGCTCCTCCTGTATCCATCACAAATTATTTAAAATCTGTTTAACGGGTATCAGTCCTGTACTTGGATCTAATCTTAAAATGAGGTAACTTTAAATCAGAAATCACACTTTAAAAAGCTACACTGCAGAATTATGTTTACTGTAGCTCATTTTGGAAATATATACCTTATTTTTAAGCAGCTTTTCTCCACTAAAATCACTCTTTTATAGATTACATACAAAAACTGAGTCTTACCTTAGGAGCAATTTTTTTTAATAAGCTGAGAGAAAAGTAGTTCTGCAGGTTCAAACTTTAGATTTTAGTTCAAATCAATTGTATCAATAAGATTATGTTTAATGATATATTGCACTTACCATCCTGAGTCTTTTAAACAAGTTGCTTCACTGAATCTTATCCATGCTAATTTTGGGGAATTATGGCCATTTTTTTTTTCAGTTTGATTAAATTTAAGCTTCTGAAAACCATCATCCATAACCCATGGGCTGAATCACCCTTTCTAAATAGCTAAATAAATAGCTTCTTCTTTGAGAACTTGAACATTAACTGTTAAAGGTTAAAGAATTGAACAAGAAATCAAAAACAAGCATACAAAGGACAATGCTAAAAGAGTGTAACAACTCTTATGATACTTCCAGGTATAATAATATATAAGCATTCACACAGGTTTTTCCAGGTAGTTTTAGATTGAAAGAAATGAAGTAAAAGTGTTTCTTTTCTTTTCTTTTCTTTTCTTTTCTTTTTTTTTTAAGCACACACAAGTACTGATTTGTTATCATTTTGGTCATAAAACCCTTCCATTTTCTTTCAGTAGCAAAGGTTTTGTCACTATTGAGTTTTTTAAAGCATTTATTTGCCATGACATCATTCTATTGTTCTTTTAGCCACCTATAATACTTTTTAAAGTGTGTCTAACAGCACAAATTCATCTGAAAAGATGCATGCTTTGGTCCCTGATGTTTTTGTTGGTTTTTGGAGCAAGGCTAAATTTATAACAAACAGGATTTTTCAAAGTCATTTAGAACCGGAGATGCTTTACTCTCCAAGTCAACGTTCACACTTCCTGACATTTTAAAAGAAGAGTAAGGCTAATGCCACACCAGAAGCATAAAACCAAAATGAGTGTATTATGAAGAAAATTTTTGCTGAATTTTAGATAACGGTACAAAACCTGGACTTCAAAATATTCTACAGGAGTCTACTTTAGAATCAAGCTTGTGCCATCGGTCTCCCTGTAGCCCTAATAGCCCTTAAAAAGAAACTAAATTTCAGTCCTAGTTTCTTTCAGAAAATCTTTGCCATAAGATTTTTTTTGCCATACCGGTCACTATGATTTCTATCCTCCTGAATTAAATAAGAAACCAAGATGCATGCCTTAAACCATAAGATGGAGCAACAGTAGCTTGTGAAATTAGTATTAGAATTGGTCAATAACTTATTCTAAAACTTCTTCCACTAAAAAAAAAAAAGGAATGGATTGATTTTTTTTTTTCAGAGAAATGCACATTTAGATCAAAACCATCATTTTTCAGAGGAGGTGGAGGGGAACTAGAGAGATTTCTGAGATATCAGGTAGCTCAATAAACCTGAATACTCACATGGATTTGAACAAAGGACTCCTATTCTCTGCCTTTTTCAGAATGAGGACACATCAACTAGCAGACTTTTGAAGGGATCCTGTTACCTTAATCAAAATCTTTATTTTATCCCAGTATAGAAGAGAATTATTATTTTGATTTTTGATAGTTTTATAGGACAGGAAAATGTCTTCCTGTTCATGCACTACTTAAAATTCTGTTCAGTATAAACAAGCTTTCACAGTTTGATCTTTCTTGAATATTTCAGAACAACTATTCTATAAAAGATGCTTCTACATGCATCTGTGATGAATTTATGAGTCAGCCACAAGCTTGCAATGAGCATATTCATCCAGCCCTCTCTTTTTTTCTTGAAATGAGCTTGAGAAAAGACAATAAAAGGTTGGTAGACTCTGAAATTATTATGTTTTACCAAACCACAGAAGAAAACTGAAATTCAACAAAATAAATTTGTGAACAGATAAAATACAGACCTCCTGGTTGAGACATAAAATAAAATACCTGAGAACTAACCCTTCCCTCTCCACTAGTTCCTAGGAGGAAATGTCCTCGCCTCCATTCTTTCTTTCCATTCCAAAAAATTTCCTTGACTTACAGGGATGAAAAACTCTACCCTGTGAGTCCCCCAAAAGCTTTCATCTGTTAGCGTCACAGTGTAATTGATAACATGCCATTTTTGCTTTTTCTAATTAAGTAGTTTCATTTTAAGGTATTTGTAATGAGCAAAAGTATTTCAAAATGTAACCTAAGCTCTACTATCGTTGTGATTCTGCTAAGTAGGAACATAGATTTTATATACCATTACATCCTGTAGACTTGTCTATAAATGTAATTGAACCATAAATGTAACACATCAGTGTAACATTGGCAGAATTATTTTAGACTGCAACATTCGTATAATTTTGTTTTGCCCTATCAGACTTTGATTTATTTTCATGACCCACTCTTAAAACTGAATCCATAAATCATGTTAACATTTACAAGCTCTGAAAGAGTCTTAAAAAGTTAACCAAAATAATACCGAAAATAATAGCTCTACTAATTTACTGTCCTTTAAAAACTCAAAAATTGCTTAAAATATTAAACTTCCTATTGTTGAAGAAACTGGGACAAATGTTGTGTAAATAATGTATCAATTTATGCATAGTGTTAAAATTAGATTCCTGTTTTCTCAAAAAGCTCAGTAATAATAATGATAATAATAATAATAAAAAGAACTGGAAACATTCTTTTGTTCCCAGGAGGTGATCAGAACTGAACTTCAGAAGGTTCTTGAGCTGTATCCAAGTTAATAGAAGTCATTACGGGAAGAAAATATTTTCACATGTATTCAGACATTTGCAGTGCAGCAATACAGTAAGACAAATAAATGTCTTTACCTGATATTTTTGAACAAACAGTTGAATAGCTACTCTACGGTAGATATCATTTTAAATAGCCCCAGATTTCTCCTTCAAGACAAGTTCAAACAAAATATAAAAGTTATTTGAGAGAGTAAGAAAGAAAAAAAAAGAACCTCAGGGAAAAAAATGGGTGCAGAACTCTTTTCCAGAAGTCACAGCTGTAGGTTATGTAGGGCTGAGACTGAAGAAGAATGACAATCACAGGATGAAATTTCCAAGTGAACTTAGTAGCTTGAAAGAATTCACCAAGGTAAGTGAAATATTGTCACAGTCTGAAAAACCTGACTGGAAAAAGAGAGCTAAAACTCAGAGAATGGAAGATCCAACACGTTTGTTCTTATTAAAAGAAAATGAAAGCCTAGAGACTTTTCTGTTAAAAGCTGTTTATTAAGATGTTCCAGCCTATACTGTTATGAGCTGATACATAAATATATCCATGAATTTCAGTGAGCAACTTGGAAATTTGTTCTCTAGTGAGACTGTGTACGTTGGAATTTGATTAGAATGTGAAATGCCTTGAGAACTAATTGCTAAAGGTAGTTAACTGGCACATAAAAGAGTGATACAAGAAAACCCCTACAGTAGACTTTGTAAGTTGCTACCATGGAGATACTTAAGATAGACACTCCCATGATCATTCTTATTTGGGAGCTGTTTGCCTGAGGAAAACCTCCCTGTACACATACACATATATAGTACAGAGAAAATTCTGGCTCTCCTCTGCCAGAAGATTGCCAGAATAACTTAATAAGTATATCTGTATACAGAGCACCTTCCACAAATTATGTACATGTTGAAGAACAGAATATTCCCAAATTCCAAACTGCATGGGGATTCTCTTTGCGTTGGTACCTATTCCACTAGCTTCTTTCATCTTGAATACTTGCCATTCTGCCTAACACTGAGTAATTTGGTAGGAATTCAAACAAAACTAATTAAAAGGAAGATGGGAAGTTGAGGTATTAGGTCATGTAGAATTGATTGTGTTGCTTGATATGGGAAGAACTAATATGAGGTATGACAATTCTACATATACAGTGCATACTGCATGTACAGAGTATTTTCTATATGTACACGTAGAACCAAGTAAACATTTATGAAGGGGTAATAAAATCATTTATGGTTAACATGATAGCACTTGTTCTGGGTCTTTTAGTTTTTTAAATATAACAATGCTATATTTAAAAATCAAGTTATATTTAAAATATCAAGATCTTTCTGGAAAAGAAAACTTCACACCCTTTTAAAACTGCATAATGACATTTACATTGTCAGGAAATGACAGGATCAAGGATCTTGTATACTGCTGATTCTGTTACCCACGATTTTCTGCTGTTTCCCAGAATCAATTACTGCTTTTAGGACATGCCTAAACTTGACAATGGAAGCCTTTATAGAAAGCTTTTTATTTAGATAAGATCACCATTCTTCATATGATGTCAGCTGATCATAATTTTGTCTTCACTTACAAGGAAGACAGCATCTTTTTAAATAATACTTTTCTGTACTTAATGCCAATGTTTAATATTATGCTAAGAATATTATGAAAATATATTCTTAGTGAAGGCAAACAATCACTTTTTGAAAAAAAAATCTAAGGAAACTATTATCTAGCAGCTAACGCAGAACATGAATCTTAATCACAGACCTCATTGATTTTCAAAGATCACTTTCTCAAAGCTCAAAACAGTCCATCCCAACATGCAGGAAGTCAAGGAAAGGTGGCAGGAAGCCTGTATAGATGAACAAGGAGCTTCTGACAAAACTTAAATGAAGTATGCAAGAGGTGGAAGCAGGGCCAGATCACCCAAAAGGAATATAAAGACACTGTCCAAGCATGCAAGGATGGTGTTAGGAAAGCCAAAGACCATCTGGAGTTGCATCTGGCGAGGGATGTGAAGGGCAACAAGACAGGTTTCTACTGGCATATCACCAGCAAAAGGAAAACAAGGGAAAATGTGGGCCTGCTGCTGAATGAGTCAGGGACCTGGTGTCAAAGGGCATGGAAAGGCCAAGGTACTCAGTGCCTTCAGAATAGTCTTCAGCAATCCCTGGCCCCTGAAACCAGAGGGAAGGTCTGGAGCAAGGAAGGCTTATTCTCAGTAAAAGATAATTATGTCAGAAAGCATTTAAACAAACTGGACATACACAATTCCATGGAACCTGATCAGTTTGCACCCATGAGTGCTGAGGTAGCTGGCTGAGGTCATTGCCAGACCACCCTCAGTTATCTTTGAAAGGTCATGGTGATCTGGAGAGGTTTCTGAAAGAAAACAAGTCTCACTTCTACAAGAAGGGAGAGAAGGAGGATCCAGAGAACTACAGGCCAGTCAGCCTCACTTCCATCCCTGGGAAGATGACGGAGGTAAATCCCCCTGGAAGCCATTTCCAAACACGTGGAGGTCAAGAGGATAGTAGGCATGGATTTACAAAGGAGAATCATGCCTGATCAGCCTGATGGCCTTCTATGATGAGATGTCTGGCTTGGTGGACAAAGGGAGAGCAGCAGATGTAGTTTGTCTTGGCTTTAGTAAGGCTTCTGATGCTGTCTCCCACAACATCCTCATTGACAAACTGTTGAAGTATGGACTAAGCAAATGGACAGTGAGGTAGACTGAGCACTGGCTGAACTATGGGGCTGATAGGGTTGGGATCAGCAACATAAAGTCCAGCTGGAGGCTGGTGTCCCTCAGGAGAAGATACTGGGGCCAACAATGTTTAACATCTTCATTAGTGACCTGGACAATGGGACAAGGTGCATGCTCAGCAAATTTGCAGACAATACAAAACTGGCAGGAGTGGTTGATACATCAGGTTTTTGTGCTGCCATTAAAAAGGAACTCAGCAGGCTGGAGAAATGAGCAGAGTAACCTCATGAAGTTCAACAAAGGGAAGTGCAAAGAAAGCCATACGCCTGGGAAGGAATAACCTCATGCAGGCTGGGGGCTGACCAGCTTAAAAGCAGCTTTGCAGAGAAGGACCTAGTGGTCCTGGTAGACAAGTTGGATACAGCCCTTGTGGTGAAGAAGGCCAACACCATCCTGGGCTGCATTAGGAAGAGCATTGCCAGGAGATGGAGAGAGGTGATCCTCCCTCTCTACTCAGCCCTGGTGAGACTATTTGTGGACTTCTGTGTCCAATTTTGGGCTTCCCAGTGCAAGAGAGACATAAACATACTGGAGTAAGTCCAGCAAAGGGGCCACAAACATGACTAAGGGACTGGAGCATCTCATATGAGGAGCATCTGAAAGAGCTGGGACTGCTTAGCCTGGAGAAGAAAAGACTCAGGGGGAATCTCATCAGTGTGTGGGAGGGAGTAAAGAAGATGGAGCCAGACTCTTATCAGTGGTTCTCAGTGGCAGGACAAGAAGCAATGAGCACCAATTGAAACACAGGAAATTCCATGCGAAATGGAATATGAGAATATGAGAAAAATATGAGAAAACCTCTTCACTCTGAGGATGGTTGAACACTGAAGCAGGTTGACCAGAGAAGTTGTAGAGTCTCCATCCTTGGAACTATTCAAAGCCCAGGTGGACACAGTTCTGAGCAACCTGCTCTGTTTGACCCTGCTTTGAGCAGGGAGCTTGGACTAGATGATCTCCAGAGATCCCTTCCAACCTCAACCATTTTATGATTCTGTGATACTGCTTCTTTGTGTACTCTTTCAAAATTCCATGCATGTTCAAATAATTTTATTACATAGACTTACAGAATTATAGGTTAATTTAGGCTGGAAGTGATATCTGGAGGTTATTTGGCTTAACTCCCTCTGCCAGAGCAGAGCCATGCTATGGCAAACTAAAGTGATCATGTCACCAGTCCTTCGAAAAAGTCTGGAAGAAAGTACAGTTAATGAGCATGCTTATTTTCTTCATGTACCCACTCATGTCATAAGACTAGAAGATGCTGCTGTGAGACACTGACTGGTTTAGTTTCCTACAAAATATATTTTCATTTTATAGCCTCGAGAACAACTATGAAGTTTCAAATAATCAGGTTCTTAGATACAGATATTCCTAAAAATGAGAGACAATTTTTGCCTTGTGCAATTTTAGCTCATCCCGAATAAGTAGACAATCTGTGGGGCTGATAAGAAAAAAGACCCAATATCTGCCTTAATTTTCTGTCTTCTTTCTCAAGTCATGGAAGTAAGGGAAATTACATAATAGAACAGAAACAAGAATCAGAATATATCTGAATATTTATAAAAAATTCTACTGAAATGTTTTGCTCCTTCCAGAAACTCTCTCATATAAAATACAATGGGATATATCAAAAGCAGTGGTTATCAAGACTCTCAGTACTTTTTAAAATTTATTATACTAAATACTTATGAGATAAAGTTAGATTTTTCATCTTTAGGTTTCAAATATGATACAGTTTTTATGATACAGCTTTAAAAACACAATCTTGCCATGCACTGTTAGTATTTAGTATTTTTTCCTGTAGTCCTGTTCGATTGGCCATTATGTAGATTTGTGTTGCAGCAAGGCTTGAAGATTGCTGCATCTCAAAGCTCAGCATGAGTTTCAGTTTTGGATTATTTCATATACCTGTATCTCAGCAAAGTAATTTCTCCAAAGATCGCTTGAAATCACATGCATGATTTTCTCCTGCTTTGTCTGGAGCATTGTTTTTCTCCCATTTATGTGGACACTCTAAAAAATAAGTATTTTTGCTTTATGGCAAATGGCATAACTTTTTTTTCTTTTTTTCTGTATCATTTCCCTTGTTCTCAGTGCAAAAAGCTTTCTTCTTCCTCAGTAGTCTCCAGCATTTTATACCACAGTGAGTTCCTGAGGCTGGTAACAAGGGGTTCCTTTGAGTAAGCAAAATAATTAAGCCCATAATCAACTAATGAAGTTTTGGTCAATTACCTTTTCATTCTCAGGGTGGCACCTGCCTAACTCTGTAAGTTCCAGCTGATGTGGATTCCAAGTTATTCATAAATCTCTTGACTTAACGATCAGATACAAAGCTATAAGATGAGCTCATCAACTGCTACATGTAAAAATATTTTTTCAACCTAAATTCAGTCCTCAGTATATCTATGTTTTATTTAATGGCATCAGTAAAGTGATGTAGATACGGACTGTGCTAAAATATTACAATAAAGCCAGACTGTAGGCTATTGTACTGTATTCCAATGGCTTGTAAAGAAAATGTCATCTGGTCAAGGTATTCCTCAGATCAGCTCTCAGTGAGACTAAGAATTTGTCAGCTCTAAGATTTCTGTTGCTTGAACAGTACTGCTGTTTTGTATAAGGGATATTTATAGGAAATATCCTTCATGTGAAATACACTCCTATTTTCTGGCAAAAATTCATTTCACATTTGCCTAAATAAACAGCATGAATTTCACCCTGGACAAAGTTTTCTTAGTTTTACATTTCTGACCTGCTAAACTATATTATGTCAAATTATGGCAAATTAGATGATGTCACATCATGTTACATAGTTCACATTGTAAGTCAATTCAGGTTGACACAATATGACAAAGTAATGCAATATATCAGATCTATAAACACATTCCTTAAGTAATGAAGTAATATTTCAGCGTACAAACCAGAGCACCTATTTAGGATTAAATATCCATTATCTGCACCAACAGCAGCACTTAAAGCAATTGGGTCAAGTATCTACAGGAACAGGATATTTTTTGTTGTCTTCTCTGCTAATGGATTAAATGGTACTGTGCTAACATTCTTCCCACATTACACAAACTCATTTCATTAAAACACTCAATATGCATGCCAACAGTCCTGAAGTAGTACGTACATTAGTTGATAATCATATGTGTCATTAAAACACACTACTTGGCTTTTAATTCTTTTTTTGATCTTAATTAAATTGATAAGTGAGCTTATTGCTTTGGTAGTTAAACTCTTATTGTATATGAAGCATTCATTTGAGATTATGATATGAACAAACTATTTTCAGAACAAGAAACTTAATAAAAACAATGGTGGCTGGAGTGACTGGAGTACTAGTCTTTCTCTCCATAGAACAAACACAGCACTAAGCAAACAACAGGCTATATTTAGGCTGCCTCACCAGTCACATTTGAAAGATTAGTCAGGAGAGCAAGGGCAGTGTTGTAGCATCAAGGAGATGCATTTCTTAATATTTGTTTACACTGAGATTACAATGCAGCACACAGATACTTGGAACTAGCTTTGGTACCCAGTAGCAATTTGAGCTGTGACAGGGACTGCACACAAATTTGCGCGGTAACCTGCTCTGCTTCTGGACGTTGTCCATGCTGCTAGAGTGAGATTGCTTCTGGTTACACGATATTATATTGAAAACTGAACTGTGATGTCTCACTGCTGTTTCTGCCAGTCAACTCTTACATTCAACAGGAGCAACGCTTACAAAGATAACAGGTCCCTCAATCAGTGCCCCTTTAAACATCCACTATAGCGAGAGACGAGTGGTGGAGAGACAGGCTCATCGAGCAGCCTGAGATTCCAGAGCAATTATCCAATTAGATGACTTAAATGGGAATGGAAAATGCTTTAGAAAGGCATTTTTTCTTTGGTGCTTTCCAGTTTAGTTAGCTGTGTAGCTGTACCTACCTTTGTGCCATAATGATAAGAGGGGCAGTGTCACGAAAGAGAACTTGGGAAGAGGAAGGCGGCTGTGTAAGCCAGCATTACTGCCCAAATGTTTGTTTGGTTATGGTCCAAGGAAGAAATGGGGGAAGATGGAGGAGAAGGGAAAATAGACAGAAAAGTGTTACTTGAAATAGGCCAGCTGGAATTTGATTAATCTTATATTAAAAGATACAGATCTTTCTGTATTTAAGAAATTCTTGTGTCCTGTCATTTGCCAAAGTGTGCTTGTGTTGGAAGCACAGATATTCCTATCCAGAAAAATATATCAAGATCTTTTTCCTGGCTCCCAAAAACGTTCAGAGAAACATTACCAATTCACCAATGAGAAAAATCATTATTCAGGCAGATAAGAGTAATTTGTGTTTTTACAAAACAGGTTCTTTGTATTTTTTGATAAACCATACTAGAAATCTCTGAGGGGTAGAAAAATTTCTCACAGTCCATGTAAAATAAACCAGTTACCTCTCAGTCTAAGAATACTAATCAGGACTCTACTAAAAAGTATTTTAATTGCTAAGTAGAGTGCCTTAAGTTTTAAATAGGTTCATTAATGTCCATATGCAAAGATTATAGAAGACAGAGTTTCTTTAATTGTACACCTAAGAATATTATGGCTCTTCAAAAAGATTTTTGAATGAAGTTAAAATGTACCATCAAAGTTGTTTACCTCTTTTATATCACTGGACAGATTCTTCATTATCATGTATGTGACAAACCTTGTCGCCTAGCCTCAGAAGCAAGTCTCCCTTTGTTTCTTTTTTTTCCCTTTATAAATAAGAACACAGTATTAGATAAAGTAAAACAGCAGAGGATATGCAACAATGGTCTGTAAAATATACATAACCATCATAGTCGAAGGTACTAAGAATAATACACTCAAAAGTAAAACCTGTCAAAGTATTGCACATATATTATCAGTTCTATATGGTTAATTTGTAACACATTGCTAAAAAAAATGAGACAACTTGCTTTGGATCAATAATTTTATCACTAAGAATAAAATTTTGGGTTGATAAATTATTTCATTTGGCTTAATGAACTGGTGAAGTTCAGAAATTGTGCTTTTCTATTTTTCAGCCAAACAAATTTTCACTTGATGATAAAATGATATTTTATATTGCAGTTTACTAAATTTAGCTTTAAAAAGAATATACACAATTAAAACCTAAAATATTTTTAAGATCTTCTGCTATATTGAGTTCATCTCTAGATGAGCCTTGTATGTGTATTACTTTGGTAAGCAAAAACAAGGAGGTTTCATTTCAAGTTAAGATATTTGATACATAGTTTTGCCATTGAAGCAAATTTGTATTTATTTATGTAGCTTGTAGCTATGGTTGGGATGGGGTACTGCATATCAGCTGTGCATTCTTGAAATCCAGTTACAGCATTTGACATTACTGCAAATTGGAAATCCTCACCACAGAGCAGGTAAATGACCTACAGGAAATCATAAGAACTCCTGGCTTGGGAACAAAGGTAACACAAAAGAGATCAAGCGCCAGAGAATCTCTTGTACAAATCCCTCCTTATAGATGGGAGGGATACTCGCAAGGAAAGATGCATTCCCTAAGTTGAACCCCCCTAGGGCTGGGAAGTTTCAAGTTGTGAGAAATCAATAGTTTGATCTTGCTTATTCATATGAATGCAGGATTTGAAAAGACGTCCTGGGGATTTTGTTCAGACGTAAAGCCAGATACTTGGATAGAGTCATGGATTAAAGAGTTTTGAGAACTTTATCTTTCCTGGACACTGAGTTTGCTTACTGTTTTATCAGTGTAGGATATTTTTGAATAGTTATTTCTCAGAAAGAATTAATAGATCCTGTTTGCCTGTAGTTAGAAAAGTACCTGAGGTCAGGTATTTCCCCAAAATGTTCTTGAAGTTTGCCATTCTTATACTATTTCGTTAGACATGCTGTTTGTAATACATTTGTTTTTCATAAATGTATCACATCTACAATTTTTGTGAACAGTGAATGACCTTCTCAAAATGGAATTGCTTGCTCTTTATGGTTCAGCACTTACATCCAGGCAGTTTTCTCTACCAAGATCATCATGAAATAATTAACTATAGCAAATGTCATCATGTGTTCATCATTTCTGCTCACAACTTTATCTGGATTTTTTTCATCTTTTCCTCTCTACTCCCTCTTTCATTTCACACATGTGCAGAGAAGTTTCTGGTATGGAATTTGAACTCTTTCTGTAAACATGCCCGTCTACCCACATTTATTCAAAATCAATATGAGGAAAATATGTCACTGATTGTAAATATGGCCAGGTAATTTCAAGTTCAAGTAAGAATTCAGCTATTTTTCCCAGTGTGTTATTTATTTTAATAGCTTTAACTTAAAGCAATGAATGGAATATTATGGATTTATATATGACATAGTTTCACTTTATATCTTCATAGAAAATTATGATGGTTGTGGTATACAGTTGATAGCTTCTTTTGCAAGTAGTGAAGTGAGAAGTGAAAGCCAGTGATGGCAGAGAAATGCTATTAAAATGTACAAAGATATTATAAGAACAAAATAAAACTGTATTCAGCTTAAAGTAATGCATGTGTCAGTGGGAAATAGATGTAGTTAATGGTGGGAAATGAAAATCCTCTAAGAGTTGTAAACATCTAGAATCATCTCTAAATGATTAGGAGTAGAGAAATTATTTACTTCATATACTTCATATAACATTTTTGGAGGTGGCCAATACAGATTAGTCTAGAGAAGATGAAACATTCCAATAACTCACATAATTTATTTTTCTTCTTGGAAAACTGGAAAAAGCTCAGAGAAGAAGCCAAAGAACAATTGAAGGTCTGTAAAACATGCCTTGCACTAATAAATAAAGCAGCTTTATCTGTTCAGTTTATCCAAAAGAAGATGAACAGGTGACTTAACAGTTTACAAACAGATGCATAATGAGATCCAATGGCTGGAAGCCACTGCTAAAAACTAAAAACAAAAACATGAACTTTCATTAAGGACAACTTGACTATTATTGTACTTATTGTATCCAATGATGGTGCAGAGTCTTCAGTTGAAGGAGGATATAAACATGAAATCTTATGAAAAAATAATCTGTGGTTAGAACAGAAATTACAAATTTAACACAGAAGTTGGTAGATGATAAACCTTTTTTTTCCAAAATGGTCCTAGCGAGTGAATTTCTTGACACAGAACTTTAACATTGACTGAGAAGATAAAGCCATCTGGCCTTTGAAATACTTCGTTGCTGATACTTCAAGGCAGATTTCAGTGTTAAAGCACAAGGTTCATGAAACTAGGGGCAGCACATGAAGTGACATATGCTTCCCCACACTCTTGTGCTCTACTTCTGTGTATACTATATACCACTGGAAGTTAAATATCTTTTTTCTTTATGTACCACTGTATGCACACAACAGTAAATGTATACCAGAGGAATGCAGAGAAAGAGGACTGCATTGTAATATATATTTTTGGAGACTTTTTACAGGAATTTATTTCAATAAATAGAAAATTTATTATTCATATTAATTAAAATAACACTAGAAACCAGATCCTACCTGACACTCAGACTAAATGAGAAGATAGTTTTGGAGCTTACTTCCGGTAACCGATAACCAACTACTTTTGATAGTTTACTTCTACAGAAGAGAAGTAAAACTTGTTCAGAAATCACAGAAGTCAAATTGTCATCTTTATGTGATTTTGGATTTATATATCGTCTTTTCCCAAGAAGGTCTGATGTTTGTGTGACTGGTATGCATGTTGTCGGCTTGTGCTGGTATTGTATGCTCCACTACAATTCTGGGAGTCCCATGCAAGAGACTTTCTTTTCATAAAGTTCCATGGTAAATGATATTCTTTTCTCATGTTTCTATTTTGATAGGGTTTCATCCTATCAATGTTAAAACATTTAGTAGTAAGTGTTTTAACAAGATTGCTCAAATAAGAGCAGACAATGATTGTGTTACCATTTGGTTTGCTTTAATTTAGTGACTTTACCCTCTTATCTGATATTTGTATAACCCTCTCTTGACAAATAGATGCATGTTTAATCTTTTCTTTCCTGGGAGATTTCAGCATTTTATTACTCATGTCTGTTTGATACCGAAGTGTCCTTCAGCTTATCTATTCTTTTACATTATCACTCATACTTGGAGGAGAGGAAACTCAGGAGGTTGGATCCCACTACATAAGTAAAATGAGATAATATATAATATGACTAAATAGTATACTATTTTTGGCCGCTACCAGAAAAAACTAGAATAATCTTCTTAAATATTCAAGCACCATTCAGGGCAGATGTTTCAAATATACTGGCTGCCTACAGGTAGTACTATTAGGTGTGCAAGGAGTTACTATTTCTTGCCTTTTCCATCACTGGCTGCTGCAAAATGTTTAATTTTGATTTGGGGAAAAAAAAAAAGGCTCTAAAAGGATTTAGGCAATACTTATCTGTCTTTTTTTTTATCTGTGCCTATATAGCCTTTTTTTCTGTGTGATCTGGAAATGTGTTTCACGTGGCTTAGAAAGCAAAAGATGGTTAAGACTTGTTACAAATATGCTGGCTCATACAGTTAGTTTCACTTTCAGTACAGGCAATCTTTTATGAATAAGCTGTATTCCAATATTAAATCACTATTCCCCCTTCCCCCAAGGAATCACATTAATTCTGTTCAGTAAAGAAGGTAAAAAAGCAGTATTTAGGATGACCCATTTGCAGCCAGTGGCACCCGATTTGAACCTGAGGTTCAAATAAACACACTTACCATATCTATCAACTGGCTTTCTCACCCAAAGCCTGGAAAACTAAAATATCTTCATACAGTCTCTATCATATAACACTTGCTGACTTGTAAGCACTCAAACAATGAAATAATAACACTTCACCCCCACCCCCACCCCCAGGGGAGAAATAATAGAATATGTTAAATTTAAGATAGCAGATTGACCAAACAATCCAGACAGATTGTCTTAGCATCATCTTATAGCTGCATACATCAGTACCTTCAGCCTTGCCTCTTCCTTTCCTTCAGCACTCTCCATTTATAGTTTGATTTTATGGGGCGGTAGAATCCAATACACTGACAGCTTTGAGACACACTGCTCCATTTCCTATAATTGCTTCTGCTGAGATGATAATATTGCCTAGATTACTAGGTCTTCATCAGCTGTTCAGGTATCATTGTCACCTTGAAGATGCCTCAGGATCTTAAGGGACAAATTCATTCTAAATAAAAACCTTGACATCACTACTACAACGGAGGTGTTCCTGATAGAAATCCCTTACTCCTTTACTGATCTTTAGGCTTGCATCATTACTTTGCCTAAGATGATCCAGACTGTAGTCTTTCTTTGGGGTGACATTTTGTATTAAACACATTTTGCATATTGTTCACTGTCCACAAGGAGTAATAGCATTTTATTACCCTTATTGCAATTTTAATCAAAGCTGTTAAGTTCAATGGATTTCCCATTCATTCACTTCTCCTTTCTCACCAATAGGTGCAGTTAAAGAGCATCTCTTTCTCCCTTTTTTCATCACACTTCTACAGAGTAGAATGTAAATGTCTTTGGAATGTTGCATTATGTTGGAGTTCTTCCTCGCAAAGCAGAAGGTCCAGATTTAAGAAAACTGTTCAGAAATTATATCGTATGTGATCCCCCCAAACAGTTAGAGGTATTTTGAAAAAAACAACCTTTATAATCTTTTTTAGCAAAATATTATTTATTTTAATGTATTAGGTAGGAGTTCTGCTCAAGAACTATGCTTTGTCTGAAAAAAGATGGCCCTGAGGAAGATGAAGATTAAGAGGCAGCAACACTCACAGTAAAAGTTTGTAAACCACTAAAGTTTTGCCCATTTGAAGAGTTATCCAGATATTTAGCTTTGTTTAAGCAGTCCCTTTAAACTTCAGCATAGCAGTGACAGCCAGAAAGAAGACTGTGAAAAAAAAAAAATAAGGAAAAATTTTTTGGAAAACAATTATCATCAAGAAGAAACCAAAAGAAAATCTTAAAATTTTGCTACTGAGCATATGTAAGCCTAATTTTCCATATTTTATAAACTGGCCAGGTTTGGGCCCAGTTTAACTAGATATGATAGACTGCACAGCTGTCTCTCAGAGATTCTTTTTGAATTGCCACTTTGACTAGTGTTGCAGCTGGTCTTTTGATGGCAGGGGAAGCTTCAAAGCTCTCAGCAATTTCAGCCTCCCTGCTTGGCTGCCAGGCTGCTTTTCCCCAGGGAGGCAGACACCAGAGTGATAAGAACTTCTCTGAAAGTGAGCAGAGATCTCACTTTTCCTCCGCTGACAATTTTTGACAGGAGGTAAGGGAGACAGAGAGAGCAAGGCAGCTTTAAGGTGAGGTGAAGTGTTATAGTGGATGTAATCTTACAGCTCACTGCAGCAGAAAGGAGGAAATCCCTCCTTCCACCCCAGTGGAAGCTCAGTCCTTTGCTGACGTGAGTCAGGTCTCAGATTTATCAGATCCTTAGCTGACATGATGCAGTTCACTAATCTATTGCAAAATTCTCCATTTTTTCTGCTGGGTTAGCTTTCTGTCAGGCTTGTGCTTTGAGCTGTTCATGGAGAGGTTTGACAAGCCAGCACAAAGCAAGTGTCTGAAACGCCTGTCCAGAAGAAGGAAGGGAGAGGCGAAGGGCATAGCACTATGTCCCTCCAGTGGTGGCAAGGTGCCAAACTGGCTCAGCTAAACTATACTCATGCACTCCCTCACTTCCTACAAGGAATAAGGCTGTTCTCCCAACCCTATACACATACCTTCCAGTAATGGGTAGAAGAGAACTGTCTGTCCCAGCTAAACTGAAATACTTTTGAAGAACCTCATAAATAGATGGGGGGAGGACAGGTGCAGCAGACAATTATTTGATGGAACAATAAGCAAAATTATTGTGATGGTTAACACTGATTTAGAGCGAGGAGAATATTGTCTAGAATATATGAGGGGGTGGAGAAGGAATCAATTGCTGAGCAAAGGAAGGCCAGATACAGGAGTGACATTTCAGTAGTGTCAAAGGGCTAAAAACCACCCATAAGTATCAGGGAGCGTGCTACATTAATTGCAGTAAATGCTCTTGGGAATACAAAACAGAAAACAAACCAAAACATTTCACTTAGAGTATTCAAGTATTTTTGGAGTCTGACTTTTTTTGAAATCTCTTCACTTTGGCAAAGTCTGTTCCTTTATTATTTGGTTTATGTAACTGCTTCACAGCAAGCAGAAAACAGATGATATGGCCTATCAACCGCTTCTCCTCCTAACCTGCATACAAACAAACAGCTGGAAAAAGCACACTGTTCCCTAATATTTCTTCTAAACTAAAAGCCTTATAAAGTAGAACCTTCCAAGCTTGTGTTTCTCTCAGTTTCATCATACAGCACCAGAAAAATTCAACTAGACAAGTTAAAGTTCAGCAAAAATGGTAGGAGGAAATCCTGGAGAAAGGTGGCAAAACTTAACTAGAGACAGGGTTAGCAACTCCTCCTCAACTCAGTGTACCTTGATTTCACAAGAACTTCTCCATCATTACTTATACAGTAGTGTGCTACACATTTGGAAGCACAAATTATAAATGTTTCTAGGTTCATGTGAAAACATACATGTTTGCCAAGCTTTCTTTAAACTGATAATGGTAATTGGTGCTTAATAAGCAGTTAAATTAGGACTTCAGTTTTTCTTCTAAAGAAAAGTGTGCACAATGACAATACAGCTTAGAAGTATACCCCAAGTGATACTCGCATAAAATACATGCATTACATACCCTTAAAATAACAAAAATTTGGGACATCACATTAATAAGAAGGAGCCAAGGAATTTTTAAAACTCTTAAAACTCTTTGCTTATTTGCTTTAAAATCTAATGAAGCAGCTTTTCAAACTTTGGGAAGTTATGGACAGTTGTGAAGCATTTCTAGTCTTCAGCAGAAGCTGGAAGAGCAAAACAGAAATAGTTTTATATACAAAGAAGCAAACTACCTTTCAATACCTTAAAAGTAGCCCTAGTTTAAGGTAGGAACCTCACGCTGATCAACGTGTAGGAGCAGACAGGGATACTTAAACATACCAAGCCTGATTCCACTCACATTTATTCTATTGACTTCAATGTAGTGACTTCCAGCAGTGTAAAAAAGAGGTAAACTGGGTATTAATTGTCATTCAGAACAAGATGTAGCACTATAATTTCTTCAGGTAAGTTATTTATCTCTCTACATGAGATGGCAATTGTGATGACTGCAGTAAGGTAGAAAGGCAATATTGACGCTCCCAATACAAAGAAAATTTTTAATTGTACCTGAAAAAAAATACTGAGATAACTCTATGTATTTATTGGCAAGAAAAGACTGACCCTAGATGTCTCAGAATAACTTCCACCCGCAGCAACGTACAAAAAAAATAAAAAGAAGCATAAGAAAAGATTAAGGATGTGTTGTTCTTATTTTTTGTAGCATATTTACTTTTTCCTTCATAGAAAGGAGGATGAAGACTAAAATCTACAACAAAAATGTTAATAAAATAAGCCTTAAGCCATGTGCATAAAAGTTTTCAAAAAAGGGTGTGTTTTTTTGTTTTGTGTTGTTTTCTTACTCTAAAGTTAGGAGTTTCCAGAACAGGAATACAAGTAGTTATTTCAGGTTTTCAAATGTGGTTTCATCTCATCTGGGGAGGAGGAAAAAACAAAACAACACACACACACAAAACAAAACTTTGGAAGCTTTGCAAAACAAAATACGTTGTTTCAAATTTATCAAACCAAGGTCAGCCATAGAACAAAGGAATTCAGATCTACTTTTAAAATTTACATAATCTAAAGATTTGAAAGATATTACTCTGAATCTAGTGTTAATTTAAGCATGAGACTTGTTAATATTATTGAGAGCTACATACCTCACTAGTTACACAATTAAAAAGAGTACTTTTGCAAGTCCATATAAATTCACAGTGCCATCCCTTAATCCAGCATTCTTATTCATGTGTGTTTGACATTTATCGGTTTAAACAGGAATGCCAGCTACTTTGGAATTATGAACTTTATCTATTAGGTTAGCAGAATATAACATCAAGGAACCAGTAGTGAGATATTACTTGATCTGAATTTTCTTAAGAGATAGGGACAGAGGGAGGCATGAAAAATGACTTCTAATTCTTACTGTTTTGGTTTTTTTTTCATACAAAGGTGAATAAATATGTACTCAGTTGCTTTAATATATGTGTCTACTGACATGTCAGAGGCCCTGGGAAGCTGAGGAATGGGGGCTGCAAGATAGAGCAGAAGGCTTGCATCATTTTGGGACTTGTACCTGGTGGCCAGGCAGGATATCTCCCAGTGCTGAAAATGACACTGGACACCTTTGTTTAAGCAACTGGATCACAGTTTATGAACATACTGAAGAGTTTCAACCAAAATAAGAGAGCTTTGCAAACTTGAGCTGGTTTTGCATGTTCCTCCCATCCCTATTCCTTGCTGTTCTTTACAACAATCATATCTGATTCTCAGGGGAAACCATCTTTTCAGTCGTGCCCACTCAACATTACAAAATGATGTATATGAAAACACAGATTTGCCATATGTCATTAGTCCTACTCAACTCCCTAGCAGAATTATTATGTAATAACTGATCATGTTGCCTAGCTAATGGTCTGTGTAAATGAGACACTTGAAACAAAAGAATAGCACTTCAGAAATGCTGTAAATAATGAGAAGGCAGTACTGAAACCTATGAAGAGAGGTAAAAAGAAGAAACAAAAAAGGCTATAGCACATCATGAATGTTAGAAATACCCAGTGTTTGCCTGATAATTCATTCTTGTTTCACAAATTCTGTTGTTTTCCCTTCCCCTATGCCCTTCTTTCTCTAAACACTTCTTCCAGCAGTTACCTATTAGAGTTAGTGTAACAGAGATAATGTAAAATGGTCATGACTTCTTGGGAAACCCACAAGATACCTTTTCTCATATCCACTATAAGGAATTAGGATGGTTATCACAAACCCGGTCCCTGTACAACTTTGTACAGTTAATGAAGGGAGGGAAGAAGGTGTCTCTTATATACCGAACTCTAGTCAGTATCTGTACCTTCTAGAGGCTCACTCTGGAAAAAGAATAAACCCCAACCTAAAAAGGCTTTTAAATAAGCAGATGGGAAAACCAAGAGGACTGCACAAAAAGATCAAAACTGATCTTTTGATTTTTTTTTAACTTGTCTAGCAGACAGCAGAACAGCCAGGAATTAAACCTAAGAAGCTATCAAGGAAGGAATACAGTCAACACGTAAGTTTTCTTTCTGTGTTTAAATTGTTTCTTTTCACTCAAGGACAGGGGAGCACAGGAGATAAGCAGAAATAGTGGCTAAGGATTGGTGAAGAACATGAACAACACAGGCCAGTTTGCTGTGCTGCAGTGAGCTCCTGTGGGGAGAAAAGGGTTCATAAGGAAATCGCTAGTGTAGGAAGGAAGAATGATTAGAATGATACTAGTGGAACAGGAATACTAGCGGAGCCGAGACACGTAGAAGACTACACTTTAAAGAGGACATAGCACCTTTATGGCACCTTTTTGTCATACACTTATTTACACAAGCAGCCTAAAAAAGGTTCGAGAAGGCACCAGAAAGTTCCAGATGCAAATAGCATAGCATGTGAGCATACCATATATCTCTACCAAGAAAAAGGGGCATAGCTATGGCTGAACAGCATAGCAGATAAAGAAAGAATAGCAATGTGGAGGTAAAGACAGAAGACAAAGATATTAATCTTTATTTATTTCCTATTATTTAATAACACCCTCCCATTTGATTTTTTTCTTTATTTTGTTTCATCTTACTTTGAAGAAAAGATAATCAAAGACATTGTTATGCTGCTGTTGGTTACTCCCCAATGCTGTATATTGGAAGTAATTATATTTAATTAGCCAGTGTTTTAAGTAACCCAAAATTTAAAAGCAAACATACTATTGGACCCTGAGGAAACAAAATGGAATCTGTTCTGGAAAAGTTAGGTTTTCATAAGAGAAGCCTCTAATAAGAAATATCCATATTATCTTCATAAGTGATTGCATAAAATTCTGAAACACCCAGGGGTGCCAGGATTTTAAGAGGGCTCTGTATATTTAAACAAGGAGCTTGAGAGATTGGGGAAAAACAGAGTCAGCATGCAAACTCCCTTTAAAAAATAGCTTGCTGATGGAAGGAGCCTGTAGGGAGAATTTAATGAAAGCCTCTTTGCCTCTGTCTTTCTGATGTCCATAGGAAAGGAAGTACTTTAACAGAGTTCACTGGAAATGGGACAGAACCAATCTTTCTTCCTTTTCTTTCAGTCTTTCCAAGGCTCTAGAGGAAAGAAACTTTCAGGTGTTGCATACAGGAGCAGCATATACTGCCTTAATTTATTATTAAAGCCTTGAACATTAAGAAAATCTTCCTTATATAAAGGATACTAAACACAGTGGAAAATGCTCTTATCTCAGACTTACTAATTTTAACCCCTTATAGGCTTCTGAAATCTCCTGTCCCTGTTTTGTTTACTGATTACTACCATGTTGCTGTCTTTCAACAGTACATTAAAAAACATGACTAATATCTGTCACTTGTGACTAAATGTCCAGTTCAGCGTACCCACTGCGCTGTCAAGTACTCCAGACACAAGCTCATACATCATTTACTTTTAGTAGCATGACAGCAGCACAGCAAGAGCATTGGACAAATCCTAAAGAAGTTAAAGGTAAGATTTTTTATCAGGACTTAACTCTTGCTTAGCCCTGCTTCTGTCCCTGCACGTTCCAGTCTCAGAGCCTACATGCAGGTAAAGAGTGCCAGATCAAGCATGAAACAAGGCCATGACTTTAGCTTTAATGTGCCAGTGCTTCTTCCATATCTGCAGCAACTCCCGCGCTTGGAACAGTTTAAAAATTTCTGGCTGCTTCTGCAATTTAGAGAGATCTTACGTTTTTAGGTCAGCCTGCCTTACAAGCTACAATGACAGATATGCAGTAAACCTTTCAGATTAGGGGGTGGACACTGTAACTCTCATTTAGACACACAAAAGTTTAAAAGGCAAGAAATTCTTCTTTACAGATTTTGTTTTTAAAACCCCTGTCTGTGGTATGTAATCCTTATGTTTTATCAAGAAGCTCCTGGAGTCTAGCAATACAGATGCAACAACAGGCTTCTATCACATGTCTCACACTGGAGATTTTCAGAATTAAATACCCTAATCCCCCATGTGAAGGGTAGAACATCATAGCAAAAGAAGAAAATATCTAACTCCAGAATTAATGTATAATACTTTAAAGGAAGTTCTGTACAGACTTATGTTTGGAAAATATGCTATTTTTGAGATGAATATTCACCAGTAACAAATGCAAATAGATGAATATATTTCAGAAGTATGATTTTGCCCTTCACTATTCATTGTTTCAGAAAAAAAAACCCACAATATTCTCTGGACAGTCAGCATTAATTTGTGGCAATGTTATATACAGCACAATGGATTTTTTTTGTTCGTTTAAAGGTTAGGGGTTGATATTTGCTTGGGGCCATTGCTGACAAAGCACTTGGCAGTAGGTGCAACACATCTACAGTAAGTAGATCAGAGTATTTTACCTGCAAACATGCTGCAATAAAGTGCCATCATTCAATCAATACAGATTACTTAGTTAACATTTTCCTTAATGTATCTGGATCACTAGTTCATTAGATCATTACCTGATAAATAGTGTGAGTAACTACATACCTTCAGGAAGAACCTGCCCGATAACAATAATCCATTAGAAAAACTGGCAGTATCCTCTGATCTATTGCCCGCAAAGCTATGACTTGATGGAGAGTTTCATTCCCTCTGCTAAGCACTCCAGAAGAAAATCAGCACAATTTAAATATTTCTCAGGATGTGACAGCTCTCTAGATCCCTGGTTGCATTCTGTTCCCAGGGGTTGGCAATCTGGTGTTCCAGTGTGCATAGAGCAGTGAAGATGAATTGAAAAAGCTTGAGATAAATTAGGGATGGCTAAGTTAAAATTGTCTCTGCTCCCGAGTCTCTCATCTGCAGTCTGCAAGCCTGTTTTGCTGTGAAAAAGCTAGATGGCAGGCTGCCTCAGTGAGTTCTTCTTAAGCGACAGGGAGCATTTTCAATGAAGAAAAATTCTCCCATTATCTAAGCTAATGTGACTGCAGCTAAATCTAGTCTTAAGAGTGTCTACTAGCATGAAATTCATTCTCACTGTTGCTTTCTTTCAAGCTACAGGTCAAAAAAAAAAAAAAATACTACCACCCTAGAGGTTTCTAGCTGAAAGAAATACTCAAACTTTTTAGCTGATAAATGACAGCACATTTCTTGATATAGCTGTGTCCAGTAATCTAAATAGGAGAAATTTTTTGCTATGCTTCCTGAAATGTATCCATTTGTACTCGGTTTAACTTTCCACTGTCTCTTCTTTCTGTTTTGCTTTTAATGGTTATCATTTCTTTGCAATTACCTTCATTTTGAATGCTCCAGGAGAAAAAGAGGAAGCATTTTCCCTTAGCTGACAAAAATTGAAATGACAGCTGAAAATCAGAACAATTAACGTATTTAAGAGATGACAGTCCAAAAAGACATGTTTGATGTTTTGTCATGCCTCCAAAAAGTCTAGTTAAAAAACAAAAAAACAAAAAAACCACAACTTTGTAACTGCTGCTTTTTAATTATTAGGTTGCTGATCTTTAATTATGAGCCACTTCTTTGGTTACACTATCTTGCAAAGAGAATAAAGGTGAGGTTTTCCAGATATCAGTTTAGAGCCAAAGTTTTTGACAGACAACATCACTAATTTCAAATTGTTATGTGAAAAGTAATTTCTGTGTAGCAGCCACCAGTTATTCTCAGTTCATGATGCCCGTGATTTCCTCCATTAAAATGGTCCCTAATTTTGTTAAGATTTTGTTAGCCTTTAGTTGCCAACACTTTGTGAAACGGGGGCAGAACACGACGTTCCTCTTCCTTTCTGCTCACACGGGTACAGCAGCTGCTGCTGCAGCCTAAGAAATGGCCTGGAAAAGTCAGAACCTCGATTCACTGAGACTTCACTGTACAAAATCCCACGTGTAAAGTTCTCCAAATCATCCCTCCTTATGGGAAAAGGTAAGGCTTGATGGAGCAGTCTTCAGAGCTGAAAGCCGCCTGCTGAACCCAAGACAGGCTTTGTTTGTGAGGCATTTATAAATTTTAGAATAAGCATCACTCGTCTCCCCTCTCTCTGCAGCTACAGCTTCATGTAACTACTGTCCTTTTTTAGTGCCCCAGTAACCTGGGTCATGAAGCTACATCAGTATCTTGGCTCCTATTCAAGAAAATCTAATGCTTGAAGAATTTTTTTTTTAAAAAGGTAATTTATTATTGGTAATGGTGTTATTATTTCAGCAAGGTATGATTCATTCATGTTTCATGGGTCAAGTCAGTAATATAAGAATTTCAGTTGCTAAGAGGTTTTTTGTTGGATTTTTGGCTGTGACCTGGAAGGAAGTAGAGGAGCAATTTAGCCAACAAAACGAGGTAATCCAAATGTTTCAGTTGAATTCTCAACTTTGATCATGTATTCACCTCAGGGTTTTCTTCTGAAGGGAGAAGGCAGAAGAAGAAAGGAGAACTTCAATACTAACAACTGTTTTGTTTTGTTTTTTCCTAGGGAAAGAGGCTTAATGATCCCTTAAGGAAGGCCAAGCCGCACAGCAAGGAGGACTCCATCCTCCTATAGAGTTTCAGGACAAAGCATGGATTTCTAAGAAATTCTAAGACATTACCAGGAGAAAAAATGAATGAGGCTTTTTTTTTTTCTTTCTTTCTCCCAAATTATCTACTGATAGGGCCTAATCCCTATTCAAAATGAAATAGAGGGTCCTAGATATTCAGGTTGGAAGGAGAGATGACTCTAGTGGCAAGGCATGCTAGATATTTCTGTTTTGCTGCTACTCAATCACAAAAACATTTTTCTTGATGTCCAAAGAGAGTAGCACCCAATGTGACTGGCAGAGGTTAAAAAATGACCGTGGAATGGTGCATATTGTTGCAACTCTGTGATGTGATACCTAACTGGACAACAAAAGTTTTAACTGTTTTAAGAAAACTTTGACCTGAGTATATCTCCAAGTTAACATACCTTGGAGCTTTAGCAAAGTTACTTCCTAGAACCAACATTTACACACTGGACCTATTTAGTTTTTAAATTTGGAATAATAGTGTGACTCAGGAGTTACTCAAGAAGATACCTGAAGAACGTCAAAAAATTCTCTATGTAATAGGGTATACTAAATGATTTATATTTGACTAAGTCTTCAGAACTACAACTCCCTTCCAGTTGATAATTCTCAATGAGGAAAAAAACTTCATTTAAAAAAAAAAGGCTTGTCTTTTCTATTTCCCCTTCATTCTTCACTGGAGAAAGCAGTAGTTAATGAATTCAGAATATTTTTTTCATGCTTTACCCTGCTTGTCTTGCATTAGATTATAGCAGCAAAGTGGAACACTTAATGGGGAACTCCAGTGGGAGCAGAGAGAGATATTTCAAAGATGAAAACTTCAGAGACAGCAACAGAGGTTTCTTTTTGCTACCATATATTATATATCATATGAATATACATATATAACAGCTTCAGAAAAAAACCCACAAAGTGTACATGTAAAAATTTAGTAAACTTTTCTATGTAGCTCTTTCATTACCCTGTACTGACAAATGTGTGGATTGAACTCTTGTACAATTTCAGCTGCAGCATATGTTTCTTCAGTGTTTGCTTTTTATATATGTATCACATTTTATTTTGTTGTTAGTATATGCATGTTTTTTAGGCCATGTCTTGTTGTTAGCTTTTCTTTCACATAAATACCTGGAGGACTAGCTCTGGCCAAAAATAAAACTGTTTTTAATAAAAAAATATTTTCTATAGCATTAAGATTTAATGGTAGAAAATAACAGCCTCTGCTATGAATTCACCTTAATCAAATGTACAGGGACTACACAGTCTGCTCTTTTGCTAGTGGCCTTCATATACTAACAACTTGTAGAAGAGGGGAACAAGGCACCTGAGAAAGAAGCACGTAAATCTGAAGAGGAAATTTAGCCATTGGTGTGCTATTTGGGACTGACTAGGCAAC
The DNA here is from genome assembly GCF_003343035.1 of Apteryx rowi. Classification (NCBI taxonomy): domain Eukaryota; kingdom Metazoa; phylum Chordata; class Aves; order Apterygiformes; family Apterygidae; genus Apteryx; species Apteryx rowi. Next base: position 206,512 of record NW_020451142.1, read on the forward strand.
CTCAGAGTGAGAATTTAAATTACACCAGGAACCTGTCCCTAGAACAGGGAGTGATTTAGGTTAGTGTCAGCTGAAAGGCTCTCTTCAAACTTCAGTCTGCAACTTTATGAGTCCCAGAAGGCGGCAGTTGAGACCTGGTAAGGAGAGAGGAGGAAGGAAATAAATGCTCTGAATACACCGGTGTTCCTTCTCCTATCTAACTATTGATAAACTTCCTGCCTTCACACCTTCTTCACTGTGCCTTTTAGAAAAGCACTAGTTTTCAGACTGGAACATACTATATTAAACAGTAGATAGGTGAATAGATTCTCCAGTTCTCTTTCCTTGTACACTTATGGAAGAAAATAGAAGAATCGTATCCCAAAGACAATTTAAGTATTTAAGGTGGCCCCAGGTAAGTAAAAAATGGGAGGAAAACTCAACATATTCTAGAAATTCTTTACTTGAAATTCTGTGTGCTGATGCATTTGTCCAAGTTCTGCCTTATACGGGCTTATCAGTCATGGTCTGACAACGACAGACACAATTCCCCTGCTTTCATCTCCGTGGTCCAGACCACAGCTCATGTTCTTCTTGTCATCCTACACACTGACCAAATACTTTATGAACAGGTAAATACATGCAAGAACACACACAACCACATGCTTGCTGTAAGAGAAGGGCTTTTGCTATACTAAGGAGATCATCTGTAAAACATAACAGCTCACTCTGAAGTCCTCACATTGCACACTATGTACTTTTCAAAGTTTTTATTTCCATGTTATCTAGCCTTGTTCCATGTGCTGAATACCCATTTGTGGTTGGAGTGCATTAAGAGCATTCCTAGAGCAAGTCTTTTCCTTTTGTTTCAACCTAAAGGAAACAGATCATGCTCTCTAAGACCTCTCCATAATGCAAATCATACCACAGAAGCTGGGGAAAAATAGGACATTAGCTTCAAAACACTAATATAGATGCTTCCATTTTGAACCTGCCAAAGGTAAAAATGAGAACTAAAAGATGAGTTATGATCTCTTTCTACTATAATTCAAAGAGGTTTAAAAAAACAAACAAACAAAAAAAAAAACTTACCCATGTTAAAACAAACAAATAAATAAACCCCCAAGCAAACAAGTGCACACCTCCTGCACCCAACTCTGCTGCCACCATTGAATGCTTCTAGGTTTCTTACCCTTGGAGTTCAGTCATTTTATTTTAAAAATATTTGTTTTAAACTTCAATTTTCATAAACATTCCCAGGCCATTGTTTTGGCCTCTGTTTCTTCAGATTGCATTGAAATCTGCATACATCACACATTTAAAAAACAAAAAACAAAAACAAAAAAACCCACACAAAACATTTTAATAGTTGGTATTTAAAAACAAAAGAAAACCAAAAACCTTGCTCTTTCTTGAAAGCATTAAATATCTATATTACAAAATAAATAGAAACTTACTGATTCAAAACATCTCATTTCAATCTAATCACAGGTGTCTGTTAAATTATTCAGCATGAAGTGTCGGAATAGTTTGCAGCACATAGGCAAAGCATTACCTGTTCTGGCTTTATTATCCTCTCTCCTCCACTGTCTAGACTGCAAGGAGGCACATGCACTCCTAAAATTTCAGCAATCAACGATGAAAGATCCTTCAAACTTCCTACTGTCAACCTTTTAGCTACATATTTGTTTCCCTCAGTTCTCATTTGCATTATAGTGAGTAGGGTCTTTGAACTCATACAGCACCTTTCATCTCAAAAGCTCAAGGCAAGTTTAATGTGCCTAGCTTGAAACCCATAAAACTTATTTCACCCAGATTGAAATCTCAGCAGCTGTGTGAATTCAGAGTATCTGGTTAGGATACTGGAGGAAGATACAACAAAACAAAAACTCTGTGCGTTCCAACCAAGTGGATCGGGGCTTTTACACACTACCACAATACAAATGAAGAGTTAACTGGAGAAACAGTGCCTTAAAAAAAATGAGGAGGGGGAAGCATGGAATATAACCACCATGCCTCCTTTAGAAACACACTGCAGAATTCAGAGCACGTTCAAGCATATCCAGACCTTTTAGTTTCTTCAGAAAGCTTGCGCTGATCTCTGAGGTACTGGTGAGCGGGTTTGCCCTGAACATCCTGATTTTATTTATATATATAGGCTATATATACATATGACTATTTGTTCTATTCAAATTAAATATAATCTTAAAATTATCCTACAAATAAGATATCAAGAAAAAAAATCTGATTTTATCCTATTTTACCGCATCATTTTATAAGCTTTCTTTAAGGAGAATGTAGAGAAAATGATAGGAAGGTTCACATCTTATTTCTAGGCCTCCCATCAAAACAGAAGAATGAAAAAGGGATGATACATTGCACATAAAAACAGGCACTTTCAGACTTTTATACAAAAGCTTTCAGATATTATTCTTCATGTTTCATTTTACACATATAGCACATAGACAGAAATGCATCTTAAAAACTGAGAAAACAGAACAGGCATCTTAGTAAAACAGTTCTTATTGTGAACTTATAGTAAATTTATTTTGAAAATAACAATTGTGGTCAAGAGAAACTGTCTCTCTTTAATAAAAGAAGTGGTCAGGTGACCAGAAACCCTTGGATGTTTAGATATATCCACTACTGAGAACTGTCTAATAATTCTCTCAAAGTCAAGAATTTTGGATTATGAATCCTAATTGTTTCTGTAAACGTGTTTTTCTATTTACACAACCTGTTAATAGGCCACATAATGAAATACAGGGCGTTGGCAGTATTTCAGGAGACATCAGGCCAAATAAGACTGTCTATATCACATTTAACATTTAACACAGTTCCCCCATATTTTGTGTACCTGGATTTGATTTTGGAACATGTTTCAAAAACATAAACTATCCAAGCAATGCTGACATGCATTTCAAAAATAAGGTGGCAGCCTGCATTCATACAGAAAACACATGTGAACTCTCAACAGAGCTATCATTTAAGACAAATCAGAATAGAAGGAACATAAAGCAACTTTATTTCAGTTCCTTTAGCTTTGTCTGCATTAGAAAAACAAAATCTTACACACACAAAACCGCACACACACCCCTGCTTCTGCATTTGTCCGGCTGCTTTCTTCTGAAAACTGTAGCACACAGACAGAAATGGATCTCTGAAAAACTGAACAGACCTAAAGTAAATGTTAGTGATACACCTATGAATGTCAATTCAAAGTCCTTTCTTGTGGTGACAGACTAGGGCTTTTAAATGAATGAAGCGGTCAAGTCCTCTAATGTATACCTAAGTACATCGGATTTGAAACGGTAAAAATCTAGGGAGATCTGTTGCCCATTTATAGGCAGGAAATCAAACTAGCTTATCCCAGGTGTACTTTGGGGATTTTAGAAAATAATCAATGAATCATTTGGTGTCCCGTCTCCCTGTGAGACTGGCCCAGTTTCTTCCCTGTTTAAAACAGTTGCTGGGACTCCCTTTACTCAGCATGACAAGCAACGACATCACTGCTGCTGCACCTAGCTACGCTTTATTTTGATACAGTACCTTGCACAAAGAGATGGCTGTTCACAATTCTGATAATATCAGAAAATACACTAGATGCCTAAATCAGCTATGTTTTAACTATTTGCTGTGCTATGGTAAGTCATCATCTTAAAAAGGCATCAGACTTAAAGAACCTTCTGCAGACTGAATTGCAGCTTTGCCTGTATTGTTCGCAATTTTGGGGACGCACATACACTCTGCAATGATATCTAGTGATTGTATGTAAAATCACTTACAATATGTACTGTCTACATTTGTGTAGAAAGAATTTCTTGATGAGCAAGTTTTTATCTCCTAAAGAGAGAAGAAAATGAAAAATAATTTCTGCCTAATCGCTGATTTTAAACCCTCATTGTACTTTACCCAAAAAAAGTTTTGAAAGCTGTCAGTTTGACTGTATAGTTTTTTTCTCCCAACAAGCACTTTTTTTAAATACCAAATTTAGCTTTAATGGAATTCTCTTTAAAGAATGTGGGGGAACACGAGAGAAGGAGTATAACAACAAAGCGCACACATACCCCAATGAACCATGCACATATACTCATTTAAATGCAACATGGAGCAAGGCTTATTTTATTCTCCTAGTGCTGTTTCTATTATGAAATAAATTAATATAGTGGTTTCTGTCTCAGTGGTGAAAATAAAATTGGTTCTTTCACAAATAAATTACCTGTATATTTAAAAAGGAACTAATTTCTCACACATCGATTTTGTTTGTACCTTCCCAGATTTTAAAAAAGGCTTCTTCACCGTCAGCGCCATGCAGCTCTCCTCTCTCACCCTCCTCAAATTCACAGGTTTATCGATGAGCTGTTTTAACATTATGCCCTCAACGCATTTTTAGAATATTTTCCTTTTAAACAGGTAAATTGTTTTTAAGCAAACAACTGTAAATACCATGACAGTAACTATCAGTTACTAATGCTCCAAGTCAGCATTAGTAGTGAGGCCACTGAAGCCACTGCATGAGGAAAATTAATTCAACCTCCAACAAAATAAATAAATAAATAAGGAGGAAAATGAGGCAATGAACCTATCTCATGTGGTCAACGGGATCATCTTATGTTTACTCCATGGCTCTTGTGTCTTATGAGAGTTGGGCAGAGCACCATGGCTGCCTTCACCGTAACCAGCTGAAATTCCTGCTGGAATTCCTCCTGGTGCACAAGTCTGTCTTCACCCCCATTTCACACCAGTTAATGAAACGGCATGTTGTGGACCTCACGCTCCACTGGAAGCGATGGCATCTTGGCAAACGGGGCAGAGCATCCTCCCTAACCCTTCCTGGGGGATTCAACCCACCGCCGATCCCACCTGCAAGCTGCCTGCTGAAACAGGCAGTGGCTTTTTACAGAATCACAGAATGGTTGAGGTTGGAAGGGACCTCTGAAGATCATCTAGCCCAACCCCCCTGCTCAAGCAGGGTCACCTAGAGCACGTTGCACAGGATTGCATCCAGGCAGGTTTTGAATATCTCCAGAGAAGGAGACTCCACCACCTCTCGGGGCAACCTGTTCCAGTGCTCTGTCACCCTCACAGCGAAGAAGTTTTTCCTCATGTTCAGATGGAATTGTCTGTGTTTCAGTTTGTGCCTGTTGCCTCGCGTCCTGTCGCTTGGCACCACTGAAAAGAGTCTGGTCCCATCCTCTTGACACCCTCCCTTCAGATGCTTGTACACATTGATAAGATCTCCTCTCAGCCTTCTCTTCTCCAAGCTAAACAGGCCAAGCTCTCTCAGCCTTTCCTCATAAGAGAGATGCTCCAGTCCCCTAAGCATCTTTGTGGCCCTTCGCTGGACTTGCTCCAGTAGTGCCACATCCCTCTTGTACTGGGGAGCCCAGAACTGGACGCAGTACTCCAGATGTGGCCTCAGCAGGGCTGAGTAGAGGGGGAGGATCACCTCCCTCGACCTGCTGGCAACACTCTTCCTGATGCACCCCAGGATACCATTGGCCTTCTTGGCCACAAGGGCACATTGCTGCCTCATGCTTAACTTGGTGTCCACCAGCACTCCCAGGTCCTTCTCCGCAGAGCTGCTTTCCAGCAGGTCAGCACGCAACCTCTACTGGTGCATGGGGTTATTCCTCCCCAGGTGCAGGACCCTGCACTTGCCTTTGTTGAACTTCATGAGGTTCCTCTCTGCCCACCTCTCCAGCCTGTCCAAGTCTCTCTGAATGGCAGCACAGCCCTCTGGTGTATCAGCCACTCCTCCCGGTTTTGTATCGTCAGCAAACTTGCTGAGGGTGCACTCTGTCCCTTCATCCAGGTCATTGATGAAGAAGTTGAACAAGACTGGACCCAGGACTGACCCCTGGGGGACACCGCTAGCTACAGGCCTCCAACTAGACTCTGTGCCACTGAGCACAACCCTCTGAGCTCTGCCATTCAGCCAGTTCTCAATCCACCTCACTGTCCACTCATCTAGCCCACACTTCCTGAGCTTGTCTATGAGGATGTTATGGGAGACAGTGTCAAAAGCCTTGCTGAAGTCTAGGTAGACAACATCCACTGCTCTCCCCTCATCTACCCAGCCAGTCATTCCATCCTAGAAGGCTATCAGATTGGTTAAGCATGATTTCCCCTTGGTGAAGCCATGCTGACTACTCCTGATCACCTTCTTTTCCTCCACATGCGTGGAGATAGCCTCCAGGATGAGCTGCTCCATCACCTTTCCAGGGATGCACGTGAGGCTGACTGGCCTGTAGTTCCCTGGGTCCTCCTTCTTGCCCTTTTTGAAGACTGGGGTGACATTGGCTTTCTTCCAGTCCTCGGGCACCTCTCCTGTCCTCCATGACCTTTCAAAGATGATGGAGAGTGGCTTAGCAATGACATCCGCCAGCTCCCTCAGCACTCGTGGGTGCATCCCATCAGGGCCCATGGATTTGTGGGTGTCAAGTTTGCTTAAATGATCTCTAACCCGATCTTCCTCCACCAAGGGAAAGTCTTCCTTTCTCCAGACTTTCTCTCTTGCCTCCAGGGTCTGGGGTTCCTGAGGGCTGGCCTGAGCAGTAAAGACTGAAGCAAAGGCGGCATTCAGTAACTCTGCCTTCTCTGCATCCTTCGTCACCAGGGCACCCACCCCATTCAGCAAAGGGCCCACATTTTCCCTAGTCTTCCTCTTGCTGCTGATGTATTTGAAGAAGCCCTTCTTGCTGTCCTTGACATCCCTAGCCAGATTTAATTCCAAATGGGCCTTAGCCTTCCTCGTCACATCCCTGCATACTCTGACAACGTTCCTATATTCCTCCCAAGTGGCCTGTCCCCCTTTCCACTTTCTGTATACTTCCTTCTTCTGGTTGAGTTTTGCCAGGAGCTCCTTGCTCATCCATGCAGGTCTCCTRCCTCCTTTGCTTGACTTCCTACTCATAGGGATGCACCGCTCTTGAGCCTGGAGGAAGTGATGTTTGAATATTAACCAGATCTCTTGAACGCCCCTTCCTTCTAGGGCCCTAACCCATGGGATTCCTCCAAGTAGGTCCCTGAAGAGGACAAAGTTTGCTCTCCTGAAGTCCAGGGTTGCGATCCTACTTGGTGCCCTGCTGCTTCCTCGCAGGATCCTGAACTCCATGATCTCATGGTCACTGCAGCCAAGGCAGCCCCTGACCTTCACATCTTCCACCAGTCCTTCTTTGTTTGTTAGTACGAGGTCCAGCAGCACACCTCTCCTTGTTGGCTCCTCCACCACCTGCGTCAAGAAGTTTACATTTCGGAGGACCCTTGGCTCTGTGTAGCCAGCGATACCCACACTCAGGGAAAGTCTCACAATCAAGAATATGCCACCGCTGCTGCTGCTGACCTCCAGCGCCTGGCAGAGAGGGCAGCTGCATGCCTCTGTGCTTTGTGGAAAGTGAGGGAAAAGGGTTGCTGTGGTGAAAGTGCTCTCAGCTCCATGTGGCTTTGCCTTCTTAATAAAAGCGAACCACCCAAACTCTACTTGCTGCTGTTTGCGGATGTTTGCTCTGGATGGGATATGCAGCATGGTCTTGTATTGTGTCCGTCCCACGTCATCAGCCTATACACTGCTGCCTTTGGGGAGGGGAAAGGGTCTACAAAGGGAAGCCTAGAAAGGCAGTATTATTATGGCATGGCACACGCTCACCTTACTGAACTATGTAACCAGAACTAGGCACTCGGGGCAGATGAAAGAGAAATGCTTTCTGATGTTTTTAGTTGTTGCACAGATATTTTTTTTCCACAGCTCTTAACTATGGGGCAATTGCTTTGAAAGGCATAACAGCCTCATGGTCAGACCAGTTTTATTCACTCTTTCTCTGCAGACCTGTAATCAGTGCTTCCACCTGAAGCTCTCTCTTCAGTCCACAAACACATGTGGAAAAGCAGTACTCTCACCAAAGTCAGAAGCCCTGGCTTTGGCATAGTTAATGCAGGCTGCAGTGAGAACTGGGCAAGAAGTTGTTCCTGACATCTATACTCCCCTTCTGAGATCTTTCGCAAGGTCCAGGGCTGTAGACCCTGAAGCAGTGCCAGAGATGATGATCTCTTCCAAACTCTCCCACATAACAACCTCAGCCCCTGGATGTGAAGGTCTACCCACGCGGCAGGCTTAATTTGTGCTCCCACTCAGCTTTTCAAGTTATCAAAAGTATGCCTTCCCTATGGTCTTCCCATTGCCTTGGTCTTCAAGAAAGCAGCTTTCACCTTGTTGAATGATACACAACACTTCGCAGTTTTGTTGCGCACTTCAGCAGCACGGAAAGCAAAACTGAAGAAAGGCTCTTACCTTCAGCACTTGTCTTCTGTGCCCTGCAAGGAGCTTGGTTATTTGCCAGTAGATGCATGGAAACAGCTCAACAGCTGACTACTTCTATTTATTTTATATGTATTTTCTCTCCCTTTCTTTCTTTTCTGCACCTTCCTTCATCTCCTATCATTCCTGGAGCTCCCATGTAGAAGATTTCCACAATCATTCTGAGGACCTGCACAGAGTGCATGGATGAAAGCGACTAACCATAAGCAACTAAATAACCTTATCTGAAGAAATTCTCCCTTTTAGATCAAGAAAGAAATTGTGCTTTTTTTGACAATGAAGTACCTTGTTATCAGTTATCATGAAAAAAAGGTTTTAATATTTTATTCTTGTGATATTCTATTTTAAATATTTAAGGATAAATATACTGTATTTACCATAAATTTCAATGAAGTTACACATGTGATTATATTCATTTTATTAGCTTTCATTATTCTGAAACTTTTCATACAATGCAATAAGACTGAACAAGCGGAGCCACTTTATTCCTGTTGCATTTAATAGCTTGGATTATTATTATTATTTTAAAGCAACTTTTTTTTTTTTCCATTTAGTTCCAGTTAATATAGCACGCTTTGTGTGGGAGATCATCTTATCTACTTCTTTCACCTGAGTGCTAATGTATCTGATGTATCAATGCCATCAAAGCTGCTAATCTTTTTCCAGCCCACATCTGCTTTCTTGACTAAATCTATTCAGTTAATAACACATTCCAGGTACTATCTTGAGACTATGCTTTCAAAATAAATAGGAATGTAAAGTATTTAGACTAAGCAGTTTCTTTTAGGTAGATTTAAGCATACATTCATACACTTGAATGATTTGCAAGTGATTGCTTTGGGCAGTAAAGAACTGCAATAAGTATTTGAGATTAAATAGTCTATTAATATTATAACTCAGGTTCAAACACATCTAATTAGATCACTTGTAACCACAGAGATAAATGATTTTGCCACAACCTCTTTCTCCATTCCGTATTCTTCCTTAAAAATAGCTTCATATTCAAACTTTAGTAAATAGATAATTTGCATTTGAAAACATTTCATTTCACTTACATATTTTTCAGCAGAAGGAAATTTACAATACAGTGGAAGCTTAGGAGCAGCTTCCAAATTAAAGCAGATGCTTAGAGACTTAGAGTGAACCTAGAATAACTCATGTTAACCAAAAAATGTCAGGTGGCTCATTTCAACATGGCGGGGGGGGGGAAGCGGGTAACTGAGTGTATACTGGGCTTGCTTGACCTGTGAAACATCTTATTGTTCTTCTTCCTCTTTAGTAAACTTTACTCCTACTTTCAATCATTCAGCAAAAAATTTTAGGGGGGAAAAAAACCAAACAAAAACCCCACACTGGAGCTTTCAAACTTGGGCTGTCACTTAATCCACACAGTCTTTTGTGACTTTCCATTAGTAGCTCATACATGTAGATCAATACATTCACAAGGTGGCTTTTCAGTGGGAAATAAAGGAAATAGGTGTCCATCTGACACTGAATTTCACATAATCACATTTTTTTGTGTCAATCCACGTTATATTTTACTATGAATCACATGAAGATTATTCAGCACATTTCACCTATGATACATATTGCATTCTACTCGATTAACAGTGGTTAGAAGTATTGACTGTTGGCAATGACAACTCCTGCTGCTCATTCCTTGTTCTGAGAGAGCACTTACATAAGTATTTTATTAAAAAAGGAAAAAAAAAAAAACCAGAAAAGATAACCAGCTCAAATGTGGGTTGGAGTCAATATTCATGGTTCAATGAAATGTAAATTTGGTTTTATAAATAAACATGTTTTTATATTGTTTGTTACTTGGCTTAATATATTGATTAGCTTCTTTTACAAACAATTGTCAGACAATTATATAGGCAGCATAAGATTTTAAGTGTAATATTCCTAAAAAACACATTGCTTTGTGGAAATACTTTAGATATGTATGTAATAAGAAAAATATTTTTGCACTACCTGGACTTTTTTCTTAATTTAATGTTAGGCATTGTTATTTAATGCATAGCGTATAGAATAGCTTAACCTAATTTTAAACAAGAGATTGATTACTGCTTTGTTTAAATAGATACATGAGGGCTGAGGAGATAGAATGACATGAAGTTCATCTCTAGGTGCCCATTTCTAGGTGAGAAGAAGTGTCAAAGACTTTCCAATTGTTGTACTGAAACTGAGGCTTCATAACAAACTCTTCATTTTAACAGTACTGCCTGGATATGTAGCGAATACTGCCAAAATACAAGCAACTCTTGCCACTATAGACAACTGCAGCACTTCATGTGCATCCCACAGCACTGGAGTTCTACCAGAGCACTAACTACAGTTATCATTTGTAATGCAAGCAGTACATGCTTTAAGAATAAAATAGAACAATAGAATAAGAAAATAATTGCCTTTTTGAATAGCAAGTTCACCTTGAATCACGGCACCTGACTGGAGAATGTGGCTGACTTCTTTTTCTGTCTCATCAAGCTTGTTCTTGGTCTGTCAAAGCACTTCCAAACTACTGTGTTTTCAGCTAACGTAGAAGTCCTTTTGGAAATATTGCTAACCGACATATTTGGAGGAACTTTAAGACTATTTTAAGTTGTGCAGAATTGATCCGGACCTCTGTCATCTACACAAAAGCAGAAAATGTTATTTAAATCCTTTGTTTCTCTATACCATTATCTGCACTGAGGACACTTAGGACAGCTCTGGGATTTGGTGTGAAACAGTTCAATCAAATACATCTCCCTAAATTTCCAGATTCAGAAAAAAAAAAAATAATAATAATTCACCGCTATCTGACTTTTTAGGACAGTGATGGTTCCGATGACTAATTTATTAGATAATTAGAATGGTTCTAACTAATTATCTACCTTAGGCAAGAATATGTGCATAAAGTGGAAAGAAACTACTTAACCCAGATACTTTCTTTGTGCTCTCAGCAAGTCTTAACACTTGGGGTGGAAGGGGAAGGGGGGGAAAAAAAAAGAAAGAAAGAAAAGAAAGGTTTTCCCCTCCCATCCAAGTTGCAGACCACAACAGGGCACTTGTATAGGAAGTCTGCAAGAATTCACATAACTTTGGTACTTCCAGCATTTATTGAGATTACTAAAGCCTACACAACCTTTTTGTTAAAGTACAGAGCACAATTCCTTGCTGAGTTTTTACAGCATTTGAGAAATGCATAAATGGATAATTTCCCCCTCCCCTCCCCCCCAATTTTGACATTATGCTTGTATTCAGAAGTGGTTATGAGGTTATTCGCAATGGCAGCAAAATGATGCTTCAGTCTGAGCCATTACACAAACATAAGCAATTAGCTAATTTATAAAGCAAGCCTAAAAGGGAGCAGGAAAGTGAGTTGGGAATATTAGAGATTTTTTTTAAGTCCCTAAGTTTCAAACATTTTTAGTAGATTTTTAAGAAATAAGATTTCAGTGATGTTCTATATCACTAAGTGCTACACCTGACTAATCAGAATGCAGATAAATAGTTAAAGAAATAAACCCCGTATCTTAATGTTCTTTCTCTTTTACTGCTTTGTATATTTAGAATATTTTACCCAATTACAAATGAAAAAGGAACTTCTTTGCACATAGATAACAGACACACTGTATATACAAACTATTCAGATAGATGGTCTCCATTTCAGTGCCTCGTTGTATACCATGTACAGTATGATATGTTCCTGTGAAAAGGAGCACCAGAAAACAGTTTGCTAGCTGCTCACTAAGGTCAGAGGAGACTACTCAATTCGGGGATATTTCCAGAGCACAGAAGGAAGCAGACAAAGAACAAGTGAGATGCAGCAAGCAGGGATTCAGGGACCGTAAGAAGAGTAGTGAGTGGACACACAATCCAGCCTCACAGATGACAGAAAAGACTTTTCTTGGAGAGGCTGCAACCCAAAATGTTGGTGAAGGTTGCTGGACTAAAGCAAGATGGGAAGAAAAGAACAAACCTGGAAGCATGCAGGAGTCAGAAGGGCTTATGAACTTTTTTATTATGTCTACAACTATTTTAGAAGTTAAATTCCTACCTATTCAGTTCTAACTGAAGCTAGCTTTAGTAACTCAGAAGATAAATGCAGCATCCTAGGTGTTACGCCAGAACTTGCATAGGTTTACTTCAAGCGGAAGTTTGGGTCAGATCCTGAATAAAACAATATATAGCAGGGTCAACAGCAACAAAACCGTTATGCCAGGTCTCAAGCATCACACAACACACAAACACACACTACAATGAACAACTTGCACCCTTTTCCCCATTTTTCCTGTTGGCACACTTAGTCATTTGCTCTGATAATCTGTTTTACATAAGTTTCTTCTCCCCATAGGTTGTCATAACTAGTACAGCTCTATCCCACTTTCAATAGCAAGAGATCTGATTCTACCTAGGAATTGGGATCTAACTAATTGGGATCTATAAACCACCAATTGTTTTATGCCTGCTCTGACTGAGGAAGAGAATATGATTCAGTTGGTCATTGGCAGCCACCTGAAACCCTGATTATACAAGCAAACTCACTGCTGCCTCAACTACTATTTTGCTACTAAAATCCTTTTGCTTAGAAATTTCACCCTTAGCTGCATACGTTCCATTATCATATGACATTGTGAACCAAAAGCAAATAAAAGAATTACTGCAATAACAGGTTGTGTTGGTTTATTCAACAGTTGCTATAGAGCATATCAGCTAAACTGTCTGCTCCTTAGCTCTGCCCCATTCTATTTATTCATCTGCTCTGTCCTTGCAATATATGCACTTGCTTAAGAAGACAACAAACTACTACTAGTGACAGAGAATAATAGTAAGTAACCATTTACTCTTAATCTTGTGTAGTTCCTCACAGCAGAAAACTGGGATAGGCCTATACCTATAGGTTTGTCAAAACTCTGAAGTTATGCCATGGCAGACATCCACACTTATGTTAAGCTACTAAAGGCAGATTTGAAAATAATTTTTTGAAATGTGTTTCCTAATAAGATGTTCAAGTTTTATGCAAATGTAAATATATAGCACATGTAAATATTTAAGCTGTTGATTACATTGACATATACAAGGAGCTCTATGGAGATCAAGAAATTATACAAGTTAAACATACATGCAACTGTTTGCAAAACTGATCCTAATCGCTTTCTGACTGCAAAAAAGTGTTGTTTCTGAGGGGCTACTTATTCACACAAAGCAGAGATAAAATAACAGTAAACTGAGGAGACAGAAGTGACAAAGACTGTTCTTGCCTAGTAGTCATTTTATCTTATAGCAATTCCACAGTATTACCTACACCACAGAACCTCCAACAAGCTATAGTAAAATCAATATCATATACTCTATTTGTTTTCAGTTAGGTGAGAGGTCACTTATCAGAGACAAGAAGATCAGCTGTCAGAATAGTAAGTGTACTTTAAAAGCTTCCATTTGTAGGTTATCACTGGAATTAAGTAAAATATGCAGATACTACCTGTTCCTCATGAGTTTATGCTTCTGTTTCTTCCTCCAGTAATAATTAAAAACAGGGAACAGCCATAACATTCTGTGACTTAGATCTCACATGACAAAGCTTAAAGGCTTTGTTTGCTTTTCTCTTTACTAGGTACATTTTTCTCTGTTTTTTTTGCAGTTTCTGCAAGTCATAACTACCTCACAAAGGAAACAGCATCAGTGCATTTGCACAAGTAGGCAGGGGGGTCTGAATTCTCACTGTTTTTCTACAGAGACAAGCAGACCTGAACTCGGGGAATTTCAATGAAGAGGAAAGAGCATTAGTCTTGTGGGAATACCATTACACTTCATGATGTCTCACACAGAAGAAATTGAGAAAGGCATTCATAAAAGTCCAATTTAAAAGGGTTAAACTAATTAGACTATAATGTACCACTAAAAATATTGATTTGTTTGTACTATTAAACCTCTTGGGAAATCTGGCTCAGCAATAAAGCCCAGCTGTTGCTATTCACTGCCTTTTGAGTTTGGAGTTCTTGCAGTTCAGGGAATACTAAATGGATGCAGCTGTGAATTGCTCTGACAAGCAACAGTTTGCACCTGGGGTGAAGTAAAAGTGAACTGAGCTGTTACTGTTTTCTTCTTACATTTGTCATGTACTTCTGTAGCTTTTTGCTTAAAAAAATACTATATGGATATTAACATTAATCCTAAATTGGAAACACTAGTATGAGAAATTGTTCTTCATCATTTTTTTAGTTCTCCAGTTGGCTATGCAAAATAGATGCATATAGAATTTGGTTTAACTAAAACATGGGATTCTACGTACTCTGTCTCTAGATCAACTCCACTGTGAGACACAGTCAAAGCAGTGAGAGCTGTTTGAAAAATCACAGTGGAATAAGCATACAGATTTTGGATACTTCCTTGTAACACCGCTCAAAAATTCTGTATGGCAGATTTCCCAGGTTTTGCAGATACCAGCAACTGAGACTAAAATCTCTGCCCAGTAACATGAAGATGTATTGTAAAACTCTACAAGCTAGTGTTTTACGTTAATTTTGGTGTTAATATTTCTAAGTATTGCAGGCTTTGCCACCTGCATGAGCAAGGCAATAAGGCACACAAGTAATTAAGAAGACTACAACTTATCTAAATTAGTGAGCCAGAAATAAAGCAGTTTTTCATTCTATTTCTCCCCCCAGGAACTTCTTCAGTGTAGATCCTAGCAAAATGAGAACAGTTATTAAATAGCAATGCCACTTAGGCATTCGACAGATTAATCAACCACCCCCCTAATTAAAAAGGATTATACCTCCTCCTGCCAACAAAGGTATTCCCAGACCACAACTACTGATTTTATTCTTCGACTACTTTTCACAAAAGAATATTGTGATAAGAAGCTTACACCATCTTTAAATTACATATGCTACAACAACTCACAAGAGTTCAGTCAATTGCCTTTTTATTAATCAGACCTTTGCCATCATAATCAGTGTCAGACTGCCAAAAAGTAATACAAATGCATTGGGTGAACCTGTACTCTGGACTGTCAAAGCAAATCTAGAAGAGTAAAACAGACAACTTCATATGGTGTGAAAAATATTTCCTCAATGTGAGACACTAAATTTTGCTAATCAATCATTCAGTCCAGAAAGCATAACACAAGCTAAATCCCACCACGAGAGAAGAGAAAAAACAAAAAAGAGCTAACTAACCTGAAGGAAGCAAATATATCCTCCATACGTGACTGACAGAAAGTTCCATATTTCACAGCCAGGCTGAAGCAGTGGGACTAAGTGGGCCTGGAGCACATTGCTATTCTGCTTGATCCTGCAAACAGCTGTGCGTGTGCTTGATTTACAACATGTGAGTAATTCATTAAGAGTGTTTACCTATGGAATTACTCACATAGTTGTTTGAAGAACTGATGTCCAATTCACCCTCAGGGAAGTTAAATGTAGGGCAGTGCTAGTGTAAAACTGCTGGGGAGAGGAGGATAGCTGTGGAAGGAGCTTGTTTTTCAGCTGTTTAGAGGGCTTTGCTTAGATTTAGTGGCACAAAGCAAGTTGATCAGCATTAATTCTAATCTTTAAATTAGAATTTGCAGAATTGCAAAATTTTTGTTTTTCCAGTCAAACAGCCCTATTTAAAATGGAATTCTAGAAATTAGGATGTTTGGGGAAAAAAGCAAAGAATAAATTTTTCCCCTTTTTGAAGATGAAAATACTGATTGTGACCTAAGCACTGATAGTTTAATTTTCCTATCCCAGATGTCATTTACTATGAAATATAAAGTTACAGATCTTATAATTTAAAAAGGCAAATAAAAAAGATTATTCAAACAGATCTTAATCCTGTGAGATATTTCATATTCATTTGGTTCAGCGGCACTTCAAAGGGCCACTTCAGTAGAACTGTGTGCTTCAAAGCATTGAGCTCCTGCACATCTTTTTGTTTCATGAGGTAGCAAGTTCTTTCCAAATCCAACCTCAGATCCTCTTCCCTGCTTCAGTTCCTTTCCTCTGTGCAAATCAGGCAATCTTATTAGCCTGCCAGCTCATACATCAATGAAAGTTTCACTAATGTGACTGTTTCCAAGCCTTTTTCTTCAAGGACGCATTTGTTGTTCAAACCATTTAAAATTAATCAAACTGGATAAACTGTAAAGTACCACCTGGCTCAAGCCAGAGCTGCTGTCTCCAGGACCTGCTGCTCCGGTTTCTGTTGTCTACAGAAATGTATGCCCAGCCAACTTTTTCAGCTAATTGGTGTGGTAATCCTTATTTTAGGTTTTGCCCACTGTTATAACACAGCCAACACAGAGAGGCATGCTAATGTAGGAGAAGGCACAGGCAAAAAGTAAAAGCTGTGCCTCTTATATATACTGGGATATATTATACATTTAATGAGTCCATAGCACCTCTAAACAGACCCTGTGCCCTTTCTGTTGACTCCTCTCCTCTGCATGATTCTGCCTACAACATTATCTTGGCTTCCTGCTCCTCTCCACTTTAATTTAACAGCCTGGCATTCTTTTCAGCTAGATAGAATTCAATTAAAATGGTGGTATGAAAATTTAAAAGTATGTTCAAGTAACAATATATTTTGATAAGGACCTCTCTGATGGTGAGACCAGATTGAGGCACACTGGTGAATGCTGAAGATGAATGTACTTGCTTCATCGTTAGAGCATCCACTGAGGATTCACTTTTTCCTAGAAAGCTGAATTTTATTTTACTTTTTTGTCAGAACTAACTGAGCAGAGTTTAGTGTTTACTTCTGAAACACAGGTGACCTTTATTTTTTGTCATTGACTCATTAAAGGCCTCATTCAAAAACAGTAGAGGTACAGCCAATATCTTTCTTAGCTGAGAAGGATTACAGCTTTGCTTCTGCCCTTGTCTCCCAGAAAAGTGCTCTAGATTTCCAGTTGCAGGCCATTCACGTCTCCTTTATTTGTGTGTAGGAGGGTGGGGGGCAGGGGAGGAACAGAGAGAAGGAAAAAAAGAAAAGAAAAGAAGACTTTCTAGTCTTTCTATTCCAGACTAGACTTCTAGTGCTCCTTCCATTTTGAATGGAAGAGGACTTAACTTTGGGGGGGCTGGGGTTGTGAATCCATCTGAGCTCTGAATCCCACACTAAATTTCTCTCCTGGAATGAGAGGGAGAAATGGATTTAAGACACACCTTCTCTGAAGCATTTCACATTGACTAGATTAAGTGACAACATACTTTCTGGCTATTGTGATTTCTGCTGTTTGGAATGTAACTTTTCATTGTATAAAGAGTTGAGTTGCCTAATTCAGGAGAGTGGATTCTATTTAGATAAGGCACCTAAAAGTTATCTTGCTTTACAATACCTTTTCTTCTTTTTTTCTTTTCTTTTCTTTTTTCTTTTTTTTTCTTTTTTTTTTTTTTTTTTTGGGCAAAGCCCTTGTGGCTCTTCCCCCCCCCATTAAACAGTGAATTTCACTCAAAATGAATCAAATCAATGAAATACTATTGCTATTGTCTGCTTATCAGTTGATTCAACTGTTTGCAATACACATGTGCTTTTCTACTCTATACATAAAATTAGAGTATCATCTTCCAGTTCCAAGTCTTCCAGTGTCCCATTATTCAAACATACACATAAAAGGAAAATTAAAACCAGCAATACCTTCACAGACCACATACCACACTAAAACTGTGAGGGAAAGCAGTAAACTAAAATTTGATTGTGATGGGCATTTCAGAAGGGAGACAAGCAGCAGAGAAGAGCACTTTAAAACCAAATACTGGAGCACAAGGGAGCACTTTCTGTAGCAGAGCTGGTAATCAGCAAGGCAGAGAACTACACTTTATCGCATAATGCAGGCTGCATGGCAGCAAACAATAGTGCTTCAGTGCCAGATAGAGGCAGCACAGTGAGCCTGGCAACACAGGAGAGCACTTTTTGTAACAATGCAGACAAGCAATGTGGCAGCCTTCTTGCTTCCACGCAGAATTGATTAAAAAGCTCTGTGCTTGAAATAAAGAGTGATCGGATTTTTTTTTTTTTTTAAGTCGGTTGCATACAGAGGTTCCCTTTTGATTATAGGCTTTTGTAGGCTATCACCTGCAGTTTTGTTTTGTTGTTGTGTTAATTGAAAGCTGCCAAAAGATATGGGGCTGTAAAATACACCAATGTCTCTGTAATACATTGACTTTTCAAAAAATCTCCTCAGAACACCAGAATTCCTACCACACCAAAATATTTACATAATTTAAACTTGATAAGTTTTTGATCCTGCTATAATACTTATTCGCCTTCAGTATGACCTACTTTTTTGCACATATATTAATACCTCTTGAACTAAGATACAAAGAAGCAGGCAATAAATGCCTTGGAAATGGCAGGAGATGAAAGAGAAGTATAGAAGCATTTCTCAGGTACCAGGAAGAACAAAGCCCTGCTGGAGCTAAACCTTGCAAGGGACGTTAGAGGAAACAAGAAAGGATCCTACAGGTGTGCTAGCACAAAAAAAAAAAAAAAAAAAAAATCAGGGAAAAGGTGGTTCTGCTGATGGATAGGGGAAGCAAATAAGTGAGACATCACCAGAGAAGGCTGAAGAACTCAGTGCCTTGGTCTTCATAGGCGATGTCTGCTCTCAGACCTCTGGTGTGGGAAAGAGAGAAACAGTCAACAGTTGGGAGCAAGTGGTTAAAACTGCTTAGAGATGCTGAATATGTTTAAATGCCTGGGATTGAACAGCATCTACCGAAATGTGCTGAAAAAGTTGGTTGATGCTGTCTGTCATCTGTGAAAAAGAGTGCCAAGTGGAGGAGGTCCTCATGACTGAGAAAAAAACTGCATTATGCCTATCTTAAAGAAAGACAAGAAGGGGAATCCGGGGTACTACAGGTTGGCCAGAGTCATCTCAGTTTTTGGAAGGGAGCACGTCTTTTTGTCATTCATTTCCAAGCATATGCAGGAGAGGGAAATAAGGAATCATCAACATGGATTTACCAAGGGCAAATCAGGCTGGATCAACCTGATTGCCTTTTACAATGAAATGGCTGGCTATAAGGATGAAAGTAAAGGACTGGATGTAGTATACCTTGACCTTTCTAAGCCTTTTGACACCATGTGCCACAACGTTCTCATTTTTAAGCTGAGGAAATATGGACTGGAAGAATGGACTCTTAGGTGGGTTGATAACCGGCTAGGCCGCGTTCAGAGGGTATTGATCAATGGTTTAACATCCGGCTGATGGCCTGTAATAAGTGGAGGATGCCATGGCTCAGTACTAAGGTCCTTATTTTTCAGCATTCTCATCACCAGCTTAGATGATGGTACAGAGTGCACTCCCAGCAAGTTTGCAGATAACACTGAGTTAGGGGAGTGGCTAACACAAGGAACAGCACAGCTTCAGTCTGCAGTATACCTGGGGGCTGGGCCAACAGAAACATCATGAAGTTCAACAAAGAAAAGTGCAACCGGAACAGAATAACCCTGTTGCAGTACTGGCTGGGGGCTGTCTGCCTGAGCAGCAGCCCTGCTGTTGGGCTGAATGTGAGCCAACGGTGCACTCGCACTGTGAATAAGGCAAACTGGATCCATTGCAGCCAGCAGTCAGAGGGACTCTATGTGGCACTGGTGAGGCTGCACCTGGAACCAGTTTGGGGGCCCCTAGTTCATGAGGGATGTGGAGAAGTTGGAGTAAAATCTGGTAGAAAGATGGTCAGGAGCCTTTAGCACATGACCTTTGAGAAGAGGTTGAGGGAGCTCTGTTTCTTTCATCAGCTGAAGAGGAAGCTAAAGGAAGAAGTAATATCAGCCTGCAATTGGAAATGATAGAACCAAACTTTTCTCAGTAGTGGCCAATGAAACAACAAGGGGCAATGGCCAAAAACCGTAGCTTGGGAGTTTCAGGCTGGACATTAGAAGAACTATTTTCCTATGAGGACAGGGCAGAACTGGTGAGACAGTGAAATAAGCTCAAAAATTATCTATGTTAACCATGGCTGACCTGATCTAGTGTTCGTAGTAGTCATGCTTTGAGCGGGAAGTTGGACTTGATGATATCCAGAACTCCCTTCCAACCAACATCTCTATGTTTCTATGAGTTGTGGTCCTACTGGATCTTGACAGTTCACATAAGAATTAAGAAAAATAGAACTTCTGTTCTTCAAAGATATCTTATCAATGTCAGATATTTTTGGCCTGTCTTTCTTAATTTCATGCAGTTACTAGGATGAAGTTGACAGGTACACCCCAGAAATCTAATAATACTTATGTGTGCTAGAAGACATAGAATTAGAAAATAGCAAATTTAAAATTGAGAAAAGGAAATACATTTTAGGCAGTGCACCATTCACTTTGAAGTATTTAATAAAAATATCATAAAAGCCAAAAATTGTAGCAGGATTCAAAAATCGACATATAGAACCTTGTAAAGTAAATGAGAAAGTTATAACTGTAAATTATGTAAACATTTAAATATATAAACAATTAAATTACACAGCAACACATAACTACAGAATTTAGGAATAAATTTCTGTATGTGTTGGGGAAAAAATATAAAAAGTATATTAAGCCAGATGTATGACTGGTCAAATCTGATGGGCAATTCATATGATACTATGACAGAGGGAAGCATAAGGGCTAGCCACAATATAAAATGTATTACTTTTGAGTAACTGAAGGATAAATACAAAGAGCAGAAATGCAAAGAGAAGATAAAACCCTGGCCTGACTGCAATCAATGAGAGTTTTGTCTTTAGGAGTGCTTGGATTAAACCCAACATGGTTTGCTAACTTTAACATCCTGCACTCTTAAAAAAACAGCTCATGTAAAATAATTACTGTTCATGTCTTTTACCATTTTGTGATTAATTTAATATTTTACAAAGCAAAGCATGAAGCAGAATCAACTCCTGATTCTTATTTCTTATTCTGTTAAACGTATAATAGAAACAAGGTATGCAATGATTACCTGTTCACTCCACAATCCTTCCCACTGTGTTTTCCCTAAAAACAGTATCTACTACATAATGACTCATATAAGGTGATAAAACCTTAGCACAAAAATATGCAATTTTGCTTTATTATTATGGAAATATTGATGTGAATGACTTGATGCTGCCTTTGCCAATTCTATGCCCCATCAAAGTGGGCAAACTTGATGCAATTCCATCTTCCTATGGAAATAAACACAACCAATTTCAGGATCAGTCGACTACTACATTGATATTTTACAGTCAAGTACTCCTAAAAATCCTTGAAAAAATTGCACGAAGTATAGTTTGTGAAATGACTGTTATGACTAGAAAACAGTTTTCAAAAAAGTAACCCAAATGCGTGTATTACTGTGTTTTTATGTCTTTTTGTATGACATGCCATTGTGCACTTTGTCTGGTAACACACAGATATAAAAATAAGTGGAAAAAAATAAAATTTGTTTTGAAATGAAAAGTGTCAGAACATTTTTGACATGTTTTGTTCATGGGTAATTGACCCAGAGTTAGAAATACCATGCTTTTGCCCCAAATCCATTTTAACTATTAAGAAAAGAGGCAGTAAGCTTTTAGTTTGAAGGTGTTCCTGGTTAAAGGCTGATATGGAATAAGCAAGAAGGAAAGGAGCATAAAAAATGCCTAAGTACAGTGAGAGGAGAGTTAAGAATTGTTAAAGAACAAAATTCAGGGATCCTAGGAAAATAATATTTCAAGGAGGAATGAATGGTCAGCAATGTTAAAAGCAACAGAAAGACCGGAGAGAGGCATATGCAAGAGTTCTTGACAAGCAGGTAATTCACTAACTTTTTTCACTGGCAATTTCAAGGAAGCTGATGAGGAGGGCAAGTGAAGGACACAAAAACAGAAAAGCAGCAGACCAAATATCTGCAAAAGTAGTCGGTGACTTAAAGCTTTCTGCCTTAACCTTTTTTCTTAAGCAAACAAGCAAGAAGAAAACTCTCCTAAACTGACTGAAAAAGCAGCCATATACTATGTAAGTATTGTGTACCAAATCTTTTTTCTTTAATTCTATAAAGAATGCTTACAAGTTCCCTCAAGGCTTTCTATTGGTGTTGTATTACATTATGGAAGTTTAAAATAAAATTTCATTGACATAGGGTGAAAACAGTGACTAATATATTCCACAGATTTTTCTTTTGACAATGTGTTTCAAGTATTTTTTTTTAATTTTCCTTCTCTCTACCATGTCTTTGTGAGGTTATATCATATTTTTGTTTGCTCATTTTTACTACAATTTGAGTCTGAGGTCAAAAGTTATCCTAACTGTTCATTATAGCTCGGCTTTTTGGAAGAGCTCAACAGTCAATTAAAGTAACAACTAATTCCCTCAACTTTTGGAAGAACTGTCATTGCTCCCACTAACATCAATAACAAAATTCTTGATCAGCGAGTTCATTTTTTCATCCTGAATGTTGTTTAGATGCCTAAAATTGTGGGTGATGAGAGCTAGAAAATCTAGCTATGTTTTGCTTTCCAGATTGCTTCTGATTCATCAATTGATAAACTGAAACCGATAAAACTGTCCTCCTTCAAAAGCCTAAATTTCTTTTTATTTGAAGCTTCTTTCTCAGGGAGACAGAATGCAGCTTAAAAGAAAAGGTAGAACAGATATTTTATCTTGACTGGGAGGGTATATTGGACACTGTTTTTATATAACAGATTTTTTTCCATTACTGCTTTCATTATTTACCCTACTCTCTTCTCCTCTGCTTGCAACATGAATTCCACACTATAGACCTCAGCAAACAGTCCTCACTTCTATTCAGTAGGGCACGTATTTTAAAAATGTTAATCTTTTTTAAATGTTCCAAATATTAATATAAAACATACTGTAATTTTTATGGAACAGTTAAAAAAAGAAAAAATAATTGAAATCTGAAATATGCTTTCATTTTATCTTATGTCATTATTTCACCAACACAATCACACATTAGCATTCAAGTAGCAGTTACTTCCAACCTGTAAAGTTATTACTGGTAACCTGTAAGGTCATATTATATGTCTACTGGTATCAAGTCACACATTAATCTTGCTAATTCATTTACCTACCAACTGAATAAATGCTTTGTAGTTATCGTCTAAATCTTACTGTACCATGAGTAGTCTGCAGATGCTACTGTCGAAAAGGCACATAACTAAAACTGTCAATAAGGCAAGATTAGGTGACTTTAATTAGATTGCAATTTGTAAATGCAATTACAATTGAATTTTTAGAACACTGAAATTTGTAATACAGCTGCCATATTCATAGAAATTCTGCTGTCAGTTGGAAGATATTAGACTTCATTATTAAGGAAAACTTAATGATGGACTGGAGCATACTGAAGGATTCTGATTAAGTTTTCAGTCCATTTTCATTTCCATATCTTCATAGTGCCTTCTTTTTTGAAAAAAAGAGGATATGTCCCACTTTTTCACTATTGTGGGACCAAATGATGAAATAAATAGTATCTTTAAGCTGAGATCATTGTTTCTTCTTCTTTCCCAAACAAAATGTGTGTAGTAGACAAATGTGGATAGAAGGTATTTCACTGGGTGCTGATTTGTGAAAATTTGCTGTTCTGTGCAGATAGGAAGAAAACAAATCCACAGAGTTTAAAAGAAAACAGTGAAACACAAACCACGAACACCATCAGCACAGGGAATGGTAATGTCTCTGAAAGAACATGTGGACTAAGTGCTCTCTGAAAAAAGCTTTGGCACTAAGACAACCCTGCTGTTTCTTCTCTGCTTCCTGTTGTGTTTATAGAAATAGCATTTTGTACCATCTTTGTAAACAGGATCACATCAAAGAAACACCATGTTGATTTTTCCTCCTAACGGAAACAATCCATAATTCCCCAAATGTGGCTGAGTGCTGGAGACAGAAGGGGACACTGCGTTCTGTTCATTTGATTTGCTTGTTATGTAAAGAGAAAATACAGCAAAGCATTGGAGACAAGCACGGGGGTGATTTTTGTATTAGATCTGCTCATACAGAATAAAGGTGTTTCTACTCTGGAACAGCTCTTGCTGAAGGGGTGAGGGATTGTCCCAGGTAAGGAGGAAACAGCCACCACTTAACTGAGAGGCGTTCTCAGAAAATGTCTAGAAAATATCTTTATTGCTCTAGTCCATGGGGAGCTAGATAAAACTTTTAATTGTAAGGTGACTATTAGGCCTGGTCACTAGCGCCAAATTTCAGAAAAGCAGAAACACTAGCTGCAGTGTGCTATGTGTTTCATGTACACTAGTTTTCAGCACAGGAAGAAATATGCTTTCACTGTAACAATTTTGAATGGTAAAAATACTGTTTTGGTTTTTCATGCTTTCACTCATACAGTTACTTCACTGTTGCCAGCAAGATAACCTCAAAAATAATAATTCTTTATTGTTTAAAGAACAAAAAATGAGGAGGAAGGGAAAATGAGGGCCATATTCCCTTGTCATGTGCATCCAGAGAATAAAAATGCAGTGGAAATAGCAAATAAAGTTAGTATTATAGCTATATAGTTATGAAAAGTTTTGTTGAGGTGATGCCTGAGACACTAAAAGCTTCACTGTACGATGCACACCGTTGAATTAATGTTTATGAACGTGAACAAGAAAGGTGTTTTGGTCCATTCAATCCCCAAGTAGTTTGTTGTTAGAACTCTATGTTAAATGAGCACCTTGTTAGAAATGTTGCAGAAGACACTTTTAATAGCCTAACATTTTTGTAAAGCTCAGAAGGCAACTGGAAAGGATTGACTAGGAATGGGATTTTATGCTTGCCTGTCACTTAAATGAGATTAAAGATAAAACTTCCCCCAAATAGATAGATGTTTGGTGAACTCTGGAGCTTACTGAGGTAAGCTGAAATACCTTCTTTAGCTGGAACCAGTAGATATAACAAAACTGTCAGCATTGTATACTTCACTTATAGGGTTTCAATGTACCACCTGCTCCACTTCATGTCCTGGGTACATTTCACAAGGAAAAATCAAAAAAGAAAGTAAAAATAGAACTCTAAGCTGATAATTAGTCACTTAGAAGAGGTTCCCTGTTTTAATATGGAGTCAAGGCAAACTCCTGGGGAGGAACAGTATTCCTTATTTACCAAAGATGAGAGTAGGAGTCTGGCAATCTGTTCTGCCTATCTTCACTGATATAGGAATCTTCAGAAAATTGTTTGATTTCAGATTGCTGCTCAATGATAGGCACCATTATTAAAACCATTTCAATTTCTCATGTGCTTTATGGATAATTAATTCCACATTTAAAATTTTCAAATCCTTAAATAAATGACACTATAAGAAAAACAAGTGTAATTATTTGAAGTTTTACTTTACCATAAACAACTGCAAGCTTCAGAAACAATAATGATTAGGATATTCATTTATATTATAGGAGATTAATACATGCATTGCAAGAACATTCCAGAAAAAAACAAATTGAGACACATTACTTGCCTCTGACCTACTTTTTCATACATTTCCATTCCTAAGCTATTCCAATTTTATTGCAGAAAGCTGGAAACTGTGACCAAAAATGCTTCCTGCCCCCCACAACAGCAACTGTGATATTGGAGCTTGTTAGATAACAGAGATATTATAGTGTGGCATGTCTAGTAACATAAAATGTAACTTGAGTGGGCAGAAGTTTCATATGTGGCTAAGGGATTGAAATCCTAATGATTTCCACCTTAAAAATAAAATCTAATACATGTTTTCTTCTTACTAGATTGTATCATTCTATTACTGCTCACCAAGCTGGCTGAACATAAACACCTTGCAACCAAGATTAGATGTAATGAAGAGTTCAGAAGATATTCTTTGCATATATTTTTTACTATGCAAATCCTCTAGTGTATCTCCATACTGCCAGTGTCCCTGTAGAGTAGCTTCATTTCATGAACTTCAGCAGCCCAGTTTTCCTTCACTTTTTGGAGGTTATTGTTACCAGGCCTAGGAGTTCTAGCAGTTCCCTGATAAGCATTCTATGTTGCCTAATTTAAATTAAAGTCTCATCATAAAATATTAGCTACAAAATACGTTATGATCTAAGAACATTTCTTTGAGGTCCTCAAAGGCACTGTAGAAACCACAAAGAAATTCACAAAGGTAGGGACTAAGAAAGCATGAGGTACTAGTTTAGAAAAAAACATAGTGAAATGATAAGAGTAAGATAAACTCTTCAGGATGAGAGAATAACATTTTGCATTCTGGAAGACTGGACGTAGTGATAATGCATGTTTGAATTTTACTAGTTCATCACTGTATGGAAATTTTTCTGAAAGGAAAATGAGAAAGGTGGTCACCAAGATGAAATGAACATACAGTATAATTTTCAAATTATACAACAAGAAAATAAGACACTGAGGTTCAAGATTTACTTTCAAATTCATTTGGACTGAATGGATAACAACTAAAATAGTTAGCATTGGTCACAGAAAGAAGTTGGATCTCCAACAGAAGCATCTTGCCCAGGGAAATACAGGTTACACTCAACAACAGCAGAAATTATTATGGGGAACAGCTGATAAAGTAGCAAACAGCTCTAAAGTTTTCAAGTAGCTACCTCTAATTTTATTTTAACCTGAAGCCAAATGTTCAATCTGAAATTTAATAGAATAAATTTAGTTATTCTTTTTGCCAGCACCAAGTGTGGTCTTAAAGCAAGTGGGAGCCCTGAACCCTTCTTGTGAGCCCATTTTTAAAGACAGACTGGCAAACTAAACTATTGCTAAGGTATGAGTGCTCTCAACACAAATCAGTGCATGTGTTTTCTACCTAACTGTAGAGGACAATTTCTAGAATTTTTCTAATGTCAGTATGATGCTTTAGCCTTGCTGCTTCCACTGAAATTTAAAGTTCCATCAGATAAGCACTCTCTCTTTGATCATCTCCACTTGCTTATCTGTTGACCAAATTTCTTTTTCTTCGTTTACCGCCTAACTCCTATAAACTACTTGCTTTTGGCAAAAATCACTTTCCTGCCAATATTTGGAAAAAAGACAGCACTTTTTCAGAACAAAATGAAAAATTAAATGAAACCTGTACCATGATAACACTGCAAATCAGGAAAACTCACTACATTATAGTAGCCTCTGATATGATTTAAAATTAAAGGTCAATAAACCCGTGATCTTCTCAAAATGTTGGTATTAATAACTTTTCTGTTACCAGTGGAGGATCTCTAAGAAATCAACAGCATCAAAGGATGCTATGTTGACTTGCTTACTAAGACCAGGTAAGAGAATTGACCTTTATCTATCACTAGAGTTCAAACTCACTGAAGAAGGGGCATTGCGCTAAACTCTGTTCTCATTAAACCAATATAAATCCAAAACAATTCTATTGATTTTACAAAATCTCTGCATTTTAAATAGTGCAGCTAGTTTTAAAATCCATTAATTTGTTAGCCAGCTCACTCACTGTACTGATGAAAGACCAGAAGGAAAATCAATTCAAAGGCAAATCAAAATTATATATCTTAGGGTCATTGCTGTCAGGTATGTATGTGTCTGTATGCTCACAGTCTGTATAGTTCTCTCTCCAAATAGTGAAGTTGTTTTTATGATAGAAAAAAAATCACATACCTGTTATGAGAGCTATATACCCCTGCTGAAAATGTGACTGGGCCTTATAGAAGGGCTTTCTTTGTTCCACATTCCTCTTCTGTAGGATGATAAATTGAAGTCTTATACTGCATGGTGAGTGCTGAACAGTTACATCTTCCTCTGCATTTTTTAAAGGATAATGTTCACTCAATAGCACAACACCAGAAGTACATAATTATAAAGGGTGAAAGAAGCTGCATTCAAATTACCCATGAGTCTAAATGCTTGGCTCTGTATAATTACTTTCAAATTATTTCTGTCAAACACACGTTATAGTTGAGTTAGTCATTTATATTTTAAAGAGAAAATTAAGAAAATCAAGAAAGAACTTATCCAGAATTTTTATAAGAATAGCTTGCTCTTTAACAAAAAGTATCGGAGTTTTTAGACTACAAGTAAGATTAGCAAAGTAAGTACTCTGAATATGCAGGAAGACAGATTTGCACATTAAAGGCTACAACTCCAGCATTCAGTATGGACATATAATGAGTCAATGTATACAGTTTAAGATAACAATATATTTGCATGTGAAACCTTTGCATATTTTCAATTAATTTTTCATTTCTATGAATTGCTAGCTTTTACTGCTCTCACATCCAGCAGTGACTGAGAGCTCTGGAAATCATACTATTGTGAAGTAAATCAGCACTGACTCTTTTAGTGCTTGGATATGTATGTGTTTTAGCTCAGACCTATTTTTGGGACTGTAAATGATCAAGAAGTCCAAAATCCATTTATAAATATAGACACACAGAAATTTGTGTTCTATCTAATGAGGGGAGGGAAGGGAATTGGGCAGAAGAAAAGGGAAAATAAAAGAAACTTTCTCTCTTCTTCATGTCTTGGAAGAAGCAGGGACATTCATTTATATGATCAGCAAGGACAGCTCTTCCATGCACTTAAATTAAAAATGCAAAAGGAAAGTGACAGTCACCCATGGTATATCCTAAAGATGCACAGTAGGTCACCTGGAAGCTCCAGGATGGATTATTTCTTTCTAATTTACCAGTCCTTAATAAAGTGTAACTTAGTCTCAGGTCTGTGCCAAAAACAAATTTGTACGTTAGTGAATTGAACACAGAGAACAGGACAGAGAAACAGAGCTGAAGACAAATATCAAGTAGATGACATGTTGCTGTATAAATGATTCATCCAATGGAGTAGTGATAGACACCTCATATGCTGTATGAAACCACAGAAGTACCAATAAAACCATTATAACTATACCACTTATAAACTACATTTTAAGGCAGGTGGGGGGAAAACCCTTCAGAATTATTGACTATTATTAAATGTTTATTGGTTCAGCTTCCATATTTTTGTTGTTGTTGTTAACATCCATCATCCTGTATAGCTAGGTTCTCTAAGACCTAAAATAGAATCTTCAGTTCTAAATCAATTGATTTTGGACAACTCAGTTATTTACTGATGAGATGTTTTAATAGTTATGTCAGAGCACTGCGGACAGAGGTGATTTCCTCTAACAGTACTTGCAACATACGCTTCAGATTGTAAGGAAGGATTTTATGCTTTTCATTTATATAAAGCTCCTATTTCTAGACCTAGTAAATCAGAGATATCGTTTCTCATATGTCATCTGTGTAGGGGTGGTATTTAAAGGAAACTGGCCTAATCTAAAACTCATCATAAGAGAAAGTGTCGATTGGATTATCTCAAGCTAGAAGAGAAGAGAAACTGTAGAGTTTGTCTGTTTTGGTTGGGTTTGAGCTGTACAATGCCTTCAGCTCTGCGGTAGGCTGCATGGTGAGTCTGCGTCAGGATGTGTGAGGGACAGAGCATGCAACACACCACATTGCTTCATGCCCCCCTTGTCTTCGCCCCTTAAAGTATCTACACAAACTCCAGAAGCTTAGCCTGGTATTAGATGCAACATTCCCTACGCCCATGGTGAAAACTTTGGCCCAGAGTTTGAGGTATTAAAAATTTGAGGCTGTTAACCCAGCTGGAAATAGGCTTCAGAACATGGAATCTTCTTTAACGTTGCTGGAATCTGTTATTAAGGTTAAATCACCCAATTGCTGACGGTCAGCCAATGCTTTCCCAAGCATCTTCCAGTGAATGTTCAAAGTTTCCCCCATTAACAAAATCACTATTTAGAATCAAAGTGAATGCTGCCAAATACAAATGAAAAAATACAACAGATCTGGCAGTGCTAGGCTAGGCTAACTGTGCAAACCAAGGTACTTAGACCTCAGTACCTATTGCCTCCTCTGCCGATGCAGCAGACATACAGCTTTAGTGTGCAGCACAGAATTGCCACCCAAAAGTGGTGAGGGAAAATACTTCTGGCTGTGATACCTATCAGTAACTGAGTTGATATAATCTTTAATATTGCTGATAAAATCCTTATGCAGGGGCATGTTTTTTCTCCTTTTGCTGAAGATAATTAGCTTGCTTGGATTTTGACAAAAGGTGGGAAGATTCAAATATTTATAACATTCATATTCCAGTGAAAATGTTGCCTATTCCATTGTGCTAAAAAATAGTGTAAAAGCAGAACTGCCAAGAAAAATATCATCTAATGCTGAACGCTTATATGAAACAGGCCTGTTTCTGTTCCACTAAGGATTGCTTTTTTAGAGCTAACAAGAATGCTGTTTTGATCTCTGTTTCCCTGGAGACTTTGTTTCTGTAATTAATTAAAGTGAAGAAATAAATCCCAAACCATGGCATCATCAGAGACCTGTGTGTGTGCTGGAATCCACCCACTTGGTATTTTCTCAAGGAAAAAGGCATGTATTAAAGAAATTAGTGTAGGTGATAAGTAGTTCTGAAGTATGGAACAGCTTTTTGATTCTTACTAAGAAACTATTTGGTTTGAACACGCAAACATGCAAAAGTGGTGTGGATTACATAATTTGATCTAAAGATCATAAAACAAATTTTCACTGTAAAAACAAAAACAAACCATTTTATTTCTTGCTGCAAATTTCCTAGCTACCAGTCAGCTTACATTAAACTATTCAGAATGAAGTTAAGATTTATTTATTTGTTAAACTTAATTGGCACATAATACTAAAATATATTTATCTCAACACTTCAGAATTACATGTTTTAGCAACAGTTTAATTGTTAAGTTATAGTAACATATCTTTCCTGGGGAAAGGGAAAGCAGCAGGAGGCTGGACTTTGGTGCAACAGAAATTAATTTTTTCAGCTTCAGCAGAATGCTGTCTTGGATGACATGACTATTTAGTGTTACCTGGTTTAAGTGTGAAAGTTATAATATAAATTCTGACACATTTAAATGAAAAAGAGACAGTATTATAATTAAGCTTCACAATCATGGTACGGTAAGATGTGAAAAAGGAGGCTTATTCAGCACCAAAGATAAATTATTGTAAATCCAAAGTAGGTGTATGTCAAAAATGAATTTGGAGTGCACTGTAGAAGATTTTTCATTACTTCTAAAACTCATGACAGTGCAAATTGTACTGCTGACTGCTGTGTTCAGGAATTAGGCTGTGAGAAAGGGACGCTAACTAAACTGTTTGTAACGGAAAGTCTTCAGTACAACCAAACACAGACTTTCTTCTCAAGAAATACTGAAAAAAAAGGGCTCTATTACCAGAGCAGTAACTTACCAAATTTGTGAGCTGAGCTAGCTGCTACAGAGAACAATGCTTTCATAAACTAGTGAGGAAGCCAACGGTTTATCACTGCTTTGAAAGAAGGGTTTGTTAGCCTGGTACATACTGCATCAGATGTCATAACAACACAGTTGCTGACTTGGAAAAAGATTCTTATAAAGCCATTAAAAAATCCAATTACTAGAAAACAACTTATGCTCATGAACCGGATGAGGTATGCAGGAACACTCAAGTGCACATGTGGTCAACATACTAGAATAAATAAAAAATGTTAAGTTCTAGAAAAACAGAAATTAAAGTTTTGAAATTGTGAGAAAATTTGCTGAGATGAATATAGAAAAGAAATTTCTATTTTGCAGCTTAATATCTCCTTAGTATATTTTGTGGCCTGATAGTCTCCATATGTGTGAAATAAGTCCTCTCTAAAGTAAACCAGCTTTATTAATAGCCAGCTTTCCTTCTAATTGGACAGCGTGGGGACATGGTCCGACTGATCAAGTCAGGAAAAAAGGGAATTTTTTGAAGACATCCTACTGTCCTTATTTGAGCCAGTCTCAAAACTGCCCCTGACTTTTTCTTGCTTAATTTTCTTTAAAACAGTGAGTACTAAGAGATTATGAAAATAAGGATAAAATAAATTAAATCCAAGAAATTAAAAAGATATATGGGAAATTATCCAGATTTTGTCTTCTAATGATGGTCCATTTCTTGTTCTGTTGTAAATGGACCTAGGAGCTAAACTCATTTCAAATTGCCATTCTTGTGACAATTTTAGAAACTCTTCTTGATTTTAGAGCATTATCTAGGGAGATTGGTCTGGCAGGCTATTTTGAAGTCAAATGTATTGCTAGTATTAAACTATGATGCATGCATACCTGTACTGATCACAGGAAGGTTCCTTATTTGTTTCTTTGTTTAACCTTTACAAAAATAAAAGCAGAAAAATTAGATCTAATAAGTTTGCTTGGTATTAGAAAATTGCTTTTAGGTATCCTGTTATGGAGGTTGACTTTTATTGGATAAGAGGCTATGGTGACTTTGTCTGTTAATTATGAAAGAGAAGCAGAAGGCTGTAGTGTGAGGTTAGGACACCTAAACCATTAGCTAGAAAAGATTTTGTTTAATAATGAAGCCACCATAACTGTAGAATTGTGATAATCTGATAAATGCTGATACAAATTTGACTTAATGGAATTTGGTCATTTAAATAGCCTATAAGAACTAGATGACCAATACGTTAACAAGTTGTGAGGAAATGGTTCCAAAGGACTGCCTGAACTAGAAAATACAAGGATACAAAAAGCAGGCCCAGGGGGCTGATGCATGTTAACTAATGTCTGGCTTTCTGTTGTCATAAAGCCATGATTTCTTGTAGTTCTCTCTGGGGCTGTTCAGTGAAACAAACCTACTGGAATTAACAGATCTTTGGTCCTGTCTTATCTAAATCTTATCTGACCACTGACATAGGTTCCACAGACAAATTGACTGTTCACCTACTGGGACAGATCTTGTATCTTTTTGTCCTATTAACAAATACAGTGGTTTACAATGTAAACCAAATTACATTTTCTTAATTTTTGCATCTACACCCTTTGACCTGAATGTAGAACATAAACCATGCAGGCAAGATAGATTTTCCTAAAGTTTAAAACATTGATGTTAAGGAGGAATTGCTGTATGCAGTTACTCACCTTACATTGTGGGAATC
This sequence comes from Apteryx rowi, assembly GCF_003343035.1. Classification (NCBI taxonomy): domain Eukaryota; kingdom Metazoa; phylum Chordata; class Aves; order Apterygiformes; family Apterygidae; genus Apteryx; species Apteryx rowi. The sequence continues at coordinate 239,657 of NW_020451142.1, forward strand.
CAAAGACTGACCCCCCCTCTATCTGCATCTCACCCCAACCATGACGGACAGCCATCCCTATCAACCTAGTAGAAGACACAGGGCACACCTTTGCACACCTATTGATTACAAGATGGTCCAGCTGGTCGATACTTTTAAGACAGTTCCCTGAGACATAAATCTGAGTATTCTGTGTTGGAAATGCACAGTCTCATAGCTATCACTGTACAAGAGGTATTATCTTCTTTTTTTTTCCTATGCTCTTTCTTTTGAAGAATCTAAGAAAGAAAAATGGAGTTATCAGGCAAGCCTTGCACTAATAAAATGAAAGAGTTTAGGTTCCTGAGATCTCACATTGAATGTTCACTACCTAGTTTCTGTGGGATCAAAGTATCAAGAGTGAAATCCTTCCTTCTGAAACTATATAAGATTTTTTTCTAATGCTATGAATGCTAATAGGATCTAAAAACACTTGTCGAAATAAAAGACTCATGAAAGGAATCTCGGTACAGAAGCAGAAAAGGTGACTGGAGGTGAGGGATATTTTGGAAGTGAACCAAATGTTCTTTTGTATTACTTTTTCTGTCATTGTTAATATTTTTCCAGTCTTCTAGAAATACTGAACAGTTCCCAGGAAGGATAAGGGAAATATAAAAATCCTTTGAAATGTGTCAGAATCACTTATACAAGCATCAAGATGATGATGCTGATGGAGGTGGCAACCGATTAGAGGCTTTCATCACTGTTTAGAAAGGTCTCTTCCTGTCATTCTGTTATTTTTTTTATCAAATGGATCTGAAGATGAGCGAATGAAAATTAAAAAGTGGTCTGTTCTTATGAAAAGATCAGTTTTCCTTAATGGAGTTTAAACACAAGATAGTTTACACATATTTCAATAAGCAGAAAAATATCTTTGAACTAAAAAGAATAACTTTCTTCAAAAGAAAAAGTATTTCACCTTATTTTGAACCTCTTTGGGCATCTCAAAGTCTTATTCACAACAAGATTTTTTTGTTTATTTCATTTCCAAGGACAAGCTGAAAAAAGGGGGAAAAAAAACATGCAGGTCAGGTCAAGCTGAAACAGAATGTTTCCACGACAGTGTTAACCTTTCTTCATGCCAGGAATTATCTAAACCTATGGTAGCATGTTTTGTCTGTTTGCTCTGTTCATACATGTTATAACTGTCTTGTAAAAGTAAAGAAAAAATGAAGTATGACATAACAGGTATAGCTGGAATTCACAGACCATGAAATATAGAATTTCTGAGATTAACCATTTTTCCAGCTTCATATTCAGAAAACTTCACGATAGGATAGTGTTAGGCATATACTTGCAGAATACAAGTGGTGTTAAACACTAAGTATCCAGAGTAAGAGGATCATTACCAGCACATTTAATAAGTCTTTTCTGCAGCTGTTAATTTAAACTATTAAGATTTTATAAAGGATGTTCTTAAAGTCCATTGTTCACAATCTTTCATAGTGGAATATTTTCTGAGAAGCTGGGTTTCATCAACAGAATTTATAAGAATAACCTCAATGTTTCTACTTGCATAAAGGATGTAAACATGGTGAGAATCCTAAACAGACCACAGACACTACTTAGAATAACACTTAGATAATTAATGTAAATGTTCTGGTGTTCTACTTAATTTAATAGAGCTACTACAAGGTATTTTTTTGAAAGTTAATGTTAAAGTTAGTTAGAATTTATATACTCAGTATTGCACAAATCTTAATGTGTGGTACTCATCTTTAGAAGGGCCAGAGCCTTAGCTGATGCAAACTGGAATAACTGCATTGACTTTCAACCACTCCTTCCACTGGTATGTGAAATGTTTCTCTATACTTTGCTTCTTGCATTTTTATACAGAATTTTAGACAGTCTGCAAGTTTTTGCCAGCATTGTGGTTTACTTCTGTCTCACTCAAAGATCACAGTCAGAGCTTCACTTTGATGCTGCTTCTGGTAAAATGATGTTCTAGCATATACTCCAAAATCCACTAAATCAATGTAAAACTGCTCATTGATGTAAACAGGCTTTGAATAAAATCCTTATTATACTTGAGGATGTGTGTTGAAATATATTGAGGTAATACAAAACAACTTTTAAGAGTTAACAAACATTTGCCTTTTTCCTGAAAATATTTTTTGTGGTTACTTCTATTATTATGCATATTTATCTGAAGACCTCAAGTGGGGCAAGGTCCCACAAACTCCAGATAAAGACAGTCGCTGCATAGGGAAGCTTATGGTACAGCCAGAACTGAACCCTCTCGAGGTCCAGTTTAGTACCCTAAAAACAAGATCATCCTTCCTCTGTTGCTAGGCACTGTCATTTTGAAGCAATTCTATTAAGATTATAATGACCTTAGCTAGCCCATAGTCAATGACCTTAGTTAGGTTTAAAACTAATTTTGTCAAATACCTTCTCATAATATATATATTAGATATATCTAAAGACCCAGTTTACATTGTTAGAGTGGGAAGGTCAGGATTTTTGTTTGTTTTTGTATTCTTTTAATGTGACTCAGCTCTTAAGTCATCCTTTCTCAACTTATCCACAAAATAGGCAACTATTTTTATACTAGTTTGCCTTCATTTGAGTTTAATGTAAAACTTCATTCTTTTTCTGTTGATAAAACTAGAAAGTAGAAGCAGATGGATTGCACTGTCACAACAAATGTCCTTCCTCAGAACGTAAATACCACCCATTAAGACTTCAACACATACTGATGTCTCAAATCCACAAAACTATTCTTTGTAGTACTTCTTTTCCTGAGGGGAAACTCATGTAATATCAAATAGCATCACTTAAAGTTTTTTAACATTCACGTGGCACGTTAAGGCACATTAACTTATCATTTGATTCCTGTAACCTTAACACAATGAATGCCTTCTCTTTAACACAAAACACGCTTTTGCCTTCGATATCTCATTTCTTTTTCAGTGGGGTTCCTATGATAATTTGGGCATCTTCTGGCTTCATTTAACTCAGTGATAAATCATGATCATCATTAGTTTATCTGGCTTTTACATAAAAGTAATATAATATAATCCCTACCAGTCATTCCATTTTCAATAATTCTTAGCTTTTTGATTTCATGTTTTCATTTTGTGTTAGGAAGAATAATTCTCAATGACTAACAATGCTAGGAGAAATCATGTGCAAACCAAAAGGAACCTTCTGAGGAGCATGCTTAAAATCTAATTGTTTTTGGCAACTTACAAGCAATTAAAAATTGAAGATAAGTGCATACTGTAGTTTTGCATCAGCCTCATTAAAAACAATTAATATAATGTGTAATTTATATCATCTACGCACTGCTTTGTATTGTCATCACTTAATTGTCCTGAAGCTTCATATTAACCTACCCAGAGATCTTTAAAACATGCTAAGAATCTGATTATTACAGTATTGGTAAGCTTTTGGAACCCATATTAAAAGTGATAGCATTAAATTTTTTTCCAGGAGATGAGATAGATTCACAACTGGTAAGTACCAGCAACCTCCAACACATGAAATGCTGGGAACCAGTTATCATGTTTTCTGACAACCAAAGAAAAGAATTTAAATATAACTAAATGGAGAAATTATGCTAGTCTAGACATAATTTGGGAGTAAATAATAAATAAATATGTAAAGAAAAGAAAAAAAATAAATGATACAATTGAAGATGCCGCTATGACGATGCAGAGAATGGTCTACAGAAGAGTTTGTGTGGTCTCTTGGGTGCAAGCAAAGATATTTGTCTGCCTCTAATTTAGCCAAAGGGAGGGGAAAAAAGGTAACAAAAGTTATTATTAATACAACAGGAAAAAAGTCACTATTACCTTAGTATGAGAGTGACTGTTTGATCTGTCTCAGCATTCAGTTATCCAAGTATTCCTTTGTTTAAAAAACATCTGTATGCATCTCCTAGCTTTACACAATTCTGTGCACTTGCAGCAAACACATTCAAGTAACAGTGGAACAGATTATTTTCTGCTCCTACCATATGTACTATTAGTAAATACATAAATTAAGGCTGGTTTTCAAAGTAAGTAGTTGCAATGATTCCATGTCCTGAGTACACAGCAAGCATTTCTTTAGGTTTACATTTTATTACCCATATTTACTCCCTTGGTAAAAAAATCACAAGACAGAGCTTTCACCACGGTGGAGATTTTTCTCTTCTTTCCCTGTCTAGGAGATATCAGTGATTCCCCAGCTCAAAATCCTGGGTTCAAAACAAGTTCAGCTGACAGAAAACCCCCCCACCAAAACAAAGCAAAAAGTCCTTGGAGATGAGGACAAAACTGAGAAAATCATGCACTGATGGGCAGGGCTGGAAAAAGGCTGCCCAAGGCAAGGATATCTAAAAGGGAATTTTTCTATCCCATTCTAGGTCCGAATCTAACCTTTCTAGGCTAATCTTTCCTCTGTATTTACAGTGTTTTAATAATCTAGTTAGAGTATCTAAATAAAACAGACTTATCTTAAAATTCTATTTGTGTTACATTCTGTTATCTTTGCTATTATTCTTACTATTTATTACTCTCTTCATGGAATTCAGAGATTTCAGCCAAGGTCTTGTGTTATGTCTTGTATCAACATATTTAATAAAGCTGGTTCTGCCCTTAAACAAGCAGAAAACAAGCAATACTAATCAGCAGCACTATTTTCCAAGGATTTATATCTATGTTTCCATGGAACAAGTTATCTTATAGTCAGAGAATCTTTGTCTGCTTCAATATGCCATTTTTTTTGCTTTATTATACTTTATAATTTTTATAAAATCTCATTTAGAGAGTTAGCCATTCCGGGTCTTTTACAAGACCTTCTTTCTTTGGAAGAACCTCCATAGCTGAAAATATATGATCTCAGATAACTAAATTCTTTTATTGCTACTGCTATTTTATTTTTCACTCGTAACCATCATTTACATCCTACTTTGACAATTTCAAATATATATATTTAAATGTTTCTAAATTCATGGATGCTCCATATTTTCATTATGTATATTTAACATCTCCATCCTCCATGGCATTGCTTTGCTGATTGTAGAAAAATATGTCTTATTACTAGCATATGAGGCCAATGAAGAGGTGACCAGTCCTAGGAACATATATGTTCTGCTGTGATGGTAAACACTTGTATTGTTCTCAGTTGATATTTTGATATTATTCTACCTATAATATCATTTAAAGTTGGTTATGTCAGACAGTACTGAAAACTTTGGAATAGTAAATGAAAATACGATCAAAGATATATACAGACTGTTGGTTTTTTTTTAATGATGTAATGAGTACGCACATTTTGATTTTATGTTTCTCTTTGAAACTACATCTTTGTGGTGCAAGTGGCTTTGGTAGTCAAGTTTCTATACTTAGCTTCCAGGAAATGTGGATTATTAAGCAGAATGTCTCTCATGTACAATGCTGAGTGGGGATGACACTATAAGTTTGTCAGAATTCCCATTTTTGTTTAAGACAAATATTCCTTTTGTCCAGTTGTCTGGCTCATTTTTTAACATTATTTATGTAACTGATCACTTCAAAAATACTGTTGGTAGTTTATCTGCCTAAGGTGTTTTCATAAAAAAGTACATTGTCCTATGGAATGCATGATTCTGTCATTTGACACTGTGCTGAACTCCTGTAAGGTGCAGAATATATCCAATTGATGGAAAACTCTCCATCTTAGTTGATATCATTCTTAGTCAATATGTCATTCACTTCAGAAAATATTTTACATTATGTGAGTCAGTAAAAGGCAAACTTCCTGATTGGAAGAATGAATGGAAAATCCAAGTTTAATATTATTTCTCTCTTTTCAAGGCTTAAAATTCCATATTGTGTTCAACCTTCCTTTGTCCAGAATTAAGATAATTCTTTTTAGTAATTTGTATGTTATCATATATTCTGTAGTCCTCCCTCTTGCATAGGTCACTGTTTTCCTGCCTGGGTAAATACTTTCTTAATTTAACATTTCTTAATTTAGTTTTGGAACAGATTACTGGAGAGGATTCAACAGTGCTTTCGAGCATAATGTTTTCTATTTCATTTCTGAGTTCTTCTTTCTCATGCCATAAGCTGATTTTTGAAAGAAGTCATGTAGTTTTGTATGACTGATTTTTATTTGTGTTTTTTTAAGGCTTATAACTCATATGATCGCACAAGACTGTCCTCAGCCACTAAAGGTGTTACCTGCATTTTATACATGTAAACCTAGATGTTAGTGTATTGTTGTTTCTTTTGTTTCTTTATGGTGCTGACATGCAATCTTCCCCAAGTAAATATCTAGGGTTTTTAATGAAGTTGGTATTTGATGACCATTTGGTTGGAGCAGCAAAATGACCCAAGCAAAATCGCTTTTTTTAAACATCTTTTTACAGTTATATCAGAGCAAAAACTTACAAACTAGAAAACAGACAATGTCTGGGGAAATAACATTATTATTGATCCCATTTTACAGATGAGGAAATGATACTGGAGAGCAGTGAAATGATTTAGACTAACTCACACATAATGGAATGAGAACTTTTTATTCCATTTAAACATACCCATTCTTTCATGTAAATTATGATAAGACACAAGATTTCTTTGGTCAAATTTGATAATTAAGGGTCCCTGAGAGCACTTATACCATTACCTAATCAGTTGGAAAGAGATTAGTCAAAGTAAAATATAAGTTAGATATGAATTTAAAGTGCTGAAGAGATACCATAATTAGGACATTACATATTTATTTTTTTCAATTGATAAGTTTAGTCCAACTACTCATATTTAGGCTACTTATACTGCCTTAAACAGTTCTCCTCCTTGGGGTTTATAAAATCCAAATAATTCCAAAGAGTTCTTCATTGCATTAAATATATGATAGGTGCAGAAATTACAATACTGTAATTCAATAAGAAATCCATTTCTCACATAGTTAGTGACTAAAGCTATAGGGATATCTGACAATCAAAAGATGAAAATTTATACATATTTCATTTTCTTTTCATACAGTCTGCATTTAGGGACCAAATTTTTTTCCCCTCTTAAACATACCAAATATTAATATGTCTATCTTAATGGGGATGAAGATGGGAGGAAATGCTAACATATGTAAGAATGAAGAAGACCAGAAAAGTCTAAGCATTGAGTCCTTTTAAAACAGTTTGGTTTGAAATATCTCACTTTTTCCTCAGCCTAATTAAGTGAGATGAATCATTTATCATCATTGATTTTATCAACAATGCTTTCAAAATGATGGAATACCAGTAGGAAAACAGCTTGGGGAGCATGCATCATCATATCACCATTTTGATTGAACATTAAAAAGTGAATAAAAGAATAGTCGAAACTAAAGTTTCTACTTCCAAGGTCTATTGCCTTATACAAAGGGAATTAAAGTTTCTGTTCCCTTCTACAAGGTCACAGAAATATTTCTTACACATAGAAGGTATATTGTTGCAAAGTACCATTATAAATATGCATTTTTTTGGATTAAAAACAATATGATCACTGAGTTAAAATGTTAGTAGCAATATTACATTTTAAGTAATTAAAGAAGATAGAGAAGCAATGCTTAATGAGCACAATGGAAAGTACTATGTGAATTGTCTTATGTGTACGGTACCGCCAAGCTAATATAAAAATCAGCAGGTACCACTGCTTCATCTATGTACACCGTATCTACTCCATAGCAATGCAAATAGAGTAGAATGATTTAAAAAATAATACTTAGCTGTTTGCATGCTTTCTATGTACTTAAGCAAGTCATAATCAAGACCAAATATTTTAAGACCTTTCTGAGTTGGCTCTGAGTGCTCATTAGACCTCTCTCTTCTCCAGCAGCGTTAAGAATCAGTTTAGGAGGCTGTTATACAGTCAGCCACCAAATTCCTCCAGCATCAGTGGAGGCTGTGGTCTTGCGCAAGAGGATAGGACTTTCTAATTACTGTTAAGAATGTGGTTTTGCTTATTGGAGATATCAATAAAGGGAACACTGTGATCAGTGCTCTGTGTGTATTGACACTGGACTGTCTTCATTAACACAGATGAGAAAACGCATGAATAATATGTTAGAATATCTCTCAACAGTCATGTTAGCCCACGAGTTTGAAAAGGAACATACGCATTTTATAATAGGCCAATTTGCTATTAAGTTGTATAAAACCCATCATGTTTTGGAAAGGAAGTTTCATGCCTGTAAAAATTATTTAATTGCACAGTGTTTAGATCAAGAGATGCTTCATATTTGAGCAAACTCAAATGAAAAGAAAAACTTTTTAAGAAAATTTAATTTTATGGTTAAAAGGATTTTCCTCCCTTTCTAAATAAGACTTGTTTAGAGCATTATTGTACTATAATATGGACTATGAAGGTCTTCAATAACATTTTTAGCACTTACTTTGTCTGGTTGTGTCACAGCTGCACACTGCTTCATGCCTCTGCAGGAAGCTTCATGTAGTGGCAGTTCTTGAAAGGTTAATGGCATTTACTGCATTACTAATCTATTCTTTAAACCACTGATTAGCATTGAAATTGATTCCCAGCTCCTTGTGGCTGAAACGACATTAATCTAGTCTCTGCTATTAAAAATGTTACACCTTTCTCATGTTAGCAGGTGATAACACATCATTAATTTGATGGCTTCCATTGTTCTGTCCGTTAGAACACCTACAAATGTGAGCAGTGAGCAAAAACTCAGCGTATTCATTCAGAAAGAAAAATTACAGTAGGTTATCAGTAAGTGCATTTGAAATGTGAAGGACAGCTATTTTTTGTAACTGTCAGGTATCCAAAAGTATGGATACAGGCATTAGGTTGTGGTCATACAGATACAACATTATTATAGTTATAAAACTTGCAAATGTAATCCACTGTGACAGTGTTGAAAGGTAGGCGGACAGTATCCAATTTTGAACTGCTGCTGCCCTGTCTCCACATGGCATTTAAATCCCCCCCCAAAACTGATAATTTAGTGTTTTACCCATCAGCCTGAACCCAGATGCACAATTCCACAGTGTGTAGTGTGTGAAAACATGGAACATCATTGTGGGATTTTCTATGTCCTTCACAGCTACTTTCAGTTTCCAAACAGCAAGGCTGGCCTAGCAGTCACACTGTTGGAACAGAAACACCAATACAGATGTCGCTTTTTGGTATGTAAGGTCCTTGACTCAGCTGCCCTGTCCAGAATCCCACCTTCATTATTAAATTAAATGGATTGTAAGGTCAGAACCCACTTTAGCAGGATGGTTTGATATTTATATCAAAGATATCAAAACCTTACAAAGTAATTTCTGCATGAATTTACTGCCTCCTTTTAAGCATTAGAATATATTTTAGAAAATAATCTATCCTTGACAAAAAGATAGCCAGTGACAAACAACACACTATTTCTCTACATATATTCACATGTAGCTCATGAATTTTCTGATATCAAGTTATTACAGGAAATACCATAAAATGGGGAAGAAATAAAATTCTCTATATCATGAAAGAATTGTAGTCTAGCATTCTTTTCTCTGGTGAGCCACCTGCAAAAGGCTGAGGTTGTCAGTGATATCAGTGAGAAAGCATTCTAAATCTTCATCTCTAATTCAAGCGCTTTCATAAGACAGAGATATGTTCACCTTGAAAATAAAATAAGAAATTACTGGAATGCTATGGCAGCTTTTGTAAACACTGTGTTGTTTTCTGACAGTATTTCTGACACATTGAAGGTTAAAAAAATGACAAGTTGTAACATATTGCAATCTCAACATAAGCAAAATAGTGAAAAGTAATAAAAAAAACCAGAATGCTTGTGTGTGTGTTATAAAACATGGATGAGGATTGCATAAAAGACAAAGAAAGTGAGTCGCATGAACAATGGAGTTCTAAAATGTCTAAATAACAACTACTTTTTTAAAAAGAAGAAAAAGACATGACAATCAAAAGTGGTAAACTATTATACTGAAGAAGAAACTAAGAGCTTAAAAAATATAGAGAGTAGGCAGGACTAGGCAATGAAAAATGTGTAATTTAAAATGTGACATTGCACAAATGTGGATAAAGAAGAAAGAAGGAAAAGGTTCTTACAAAATACAGTTAGGGAAGAATCATCTTCTTCAAAAGCAGGGTAGAAGAATGTAGTGCAGCTGAATATTAAAATCTCCAAAAGAAAGAAGTACCAAGTTAGTTTTAATTTTGAAGGATGAGGTAAAAAAGCCCGTCAAGTCATCACTATTCTAGTTCAATATAAAGTACATTCAAATACATTAGGCACCATACTGCACTCCATCAAAAGACAAGTTTCCCAAAAGTTATAATGAAAATACGTATGTATAGGAACTTATAAGTGGTGAAATCCATTGAAATTGGTTGAGAGAAACAGTGAAAGACAAATCTGAAAGATTAATCTGTAAGTATCAGTATTATCTATTTTATAGAGGAAAAATGATGTCCTCCCATAAAGTATTAAGAGTGATGGAGACTGTTAGAAAAGTACCAAAGAGTCTCTGTAAAAGACACAATTATTGGTATCACTAAAGAGTAACCCTTCCTCCCCCCAACATAATTCCAAAACCAATCTATGTGTAATATTCTATTGAGTCAAGGGATAAATAAAATTTTCCAAAGAAAAATCTGAGTACTTTGTAAAATCAGTGTTAATATAGAAAATTATCTTGGTAAGGAAGGTGTAATTCATCATGCAGTGTTAGATCACTGCTCGATCTAGTCCAGTTATTTGTCTCCATCAAGACTCTGTACCACCTGCATTAGGAGAACATGTGAAAAATATCATGTAAGACACTTACAAAACAACTGATTCAAGGACTGTCTCCATGAATTAGAAGGTTACTAATATTTAGAACTACTAGAATTAATATTTATTCCAAATACATTTTTTTCAATATTAACCATGTTGGACTGTATGCCATTTTAGACACTCTGGATTATTTCTGAGTACACATATATCATTGATCCCTTTTTGAACTCAGATTTCAAAAATTATTAGGCATTTATTAATGAAAAATGAACTTTCTCACATATGCAAGTTTGGGTACTTAATCAATTAGTTATACATTCTTTCTTTTACTAGTTGTAAAATTGCTGTGCTTCTGTTTAATTTATCTTCATCTTTTCCTTATTTCTACACAGGGTGAATATAAAAGTTTCCAATCTACCTCTTGATAAGAGAATTGTAATTTATTATTACCTTTTCCAAAACAATCCCAAATTTTCAGTCTTTTGACACAAGTTTCTTTTTTTAATGCCTTTGAGTATTCGCAACACACTTCTCTGAGCTTCTTCTGTTACCACATTTCTGAAAAGCTTATCATGTGAGTATATATCGGAACTGAAAAAGTAAATATAATATTCCTTAGCCAGACCACACTGAGCTACTTTTTCCTCACTTGAATAGGTATAAAGCCTGATACAAGACAGAAGTAGTGGACTCAATTTCTACCAAATATCTGCATTAAAACAAAATAAAAATTGGACCTAAATCAAGCTGTGTATAAGATATGTGGTTAATCATTTAAAATGTATATTAATAATTAGTCAAAGCAACAAGGATGAACTGCCCACACAACTCTTGTTGGCAGTCATGGAACTGAAATTTCAGTCACTTCTTGAGGTTATGAGAGCATGTCAAGAATATTAAACAGACTTGTTTTCTGCATTAAAATATTACTTTAAATTCAAAACCTCTCATTTTTTAGAAACCTTATGTGTTAGGTAAAGATATCAAAGTAGCACTCACTTTTATTTTCATGCTGTCATTGGAAAAAAAAAAAACATGTAGTAGAATCATTTTACCTCCACTTTGCACAAAAAACGTAACGGACTTTAATTATTAGTTCAACGGTTCAATCCCATATGGCAGTAAATTTACTTATTTCTAGTAAACCAAATTTCAATTACTTTCAGGTAGTGAGGTAGAGTGTGCAACTGACAGTCAGTAGAAACTTTTATCTGTGCTTCCAGAAACAAATACTAAGGATATAAAATAAGAAGATGAATGAAAAAATGTCAAGTTCTACTTGTGCTTTGCAAACAAACCTATCACCCTTTCTAACAGGAATGATGACTGTGAAGGTCCTGATATTGTTAAACCTAAGAACCTGTATGATGTGATTTCTTGCAAGCCAGTGACATTAATGTTAAAATATTTACAAAAGTAAGGAATTGCAGAATTATATTTCAAATTACATAGGCATCCTGCCTACATGCATATTCTATATATAACCGTGACTTTTTTAAAAATAAAATTTTCATTGCTTATAAGACAACGAATGTGTGTGGGGTGGAAGCTCAGAAAATCTCTGTTCATTATATGCATATGAAAAGCTGACTGCCAAGGACAACAGAATTTGACTGAAACATTTTTTCAGAAATGTAGAGATGAGAAAACTGTTAAGTGTACCCCAAACCATGTCATTATCAGACAACAGAAAACTTGAGATTTCTTGAGATATGAAAGATGAACAATAAACTATGTGGAAGGAGAGAGAACATCACATGGTGGAAAGATCTTATACTGTTTTAACAACACCTTTAATCTCTTAGAATTCCTGTAAAATCCAGAGATACCTTTGGAGCATTAAAATTAAACAATAAAAGGCATTATTTTAGCATTTCAGGTTTCTAACTGTCTAATTGTCAGATACCTCTGACAAATATTGTTGATTGATAATTTCCCTGCCCTTCCATTTCCATGAAAGGAAGATAAATAGACAGACAGGCAGACAGACTGGTAGATAGATAGACAGATAGATTGGCTGAATTTCTTAGCAGATGGTGGTTTAGAAATCAGAGAAAGCAATGACCTGGTTCTGAATAGCTGAGGAAGAGGTGATATCTCAGGGGACTTTTGCAAAGAGAATGAAAATTAGGCAGATGTTTTCCATTCTCACCCACAGTAGAGGTGTTACAGTACTATTGTTTCATCACACATCTATAGCTGAAACAGTAATTAGGCACTGTTTCTTCTTTTTTTTTTAATGGCTCTTAAAGGAGTAGAATAGAATAAATTCTATCTTGCTGGCCATATTACTTTCTGCTCTTAATATCTGATACTAAAATTATCAGATATTATTGCTTTCTAATCTGCATATTTGCAATAAGGATTAAAAATGCATCCAGATTTGTTAGACTGACTAATAACGGATGTAGAAGTTATACAGAAAAAAAAATAAATCACAGCTAATTATTAGACAATTAGCTGATTATTAGAAATGAATATTTTCTGTGATGATGTTTTTGGAAAAAAACATTCCCTAGAATAATCCTATTGTGTATTTGTTATAGAATATGAGTTACTCAAAACAAGCACTTTTATTGAAACACAACTCAAAAAGTAAGACAGTTGTCTTTTACAGTCTTGGATGTAAATTTGTCATCGGCTTTGGTAGTCTGAGGCCTAAAAGTTCTCATATTTGCAAAGTGCAAGATAAAACTGGAGTACAGTAAATCATCAGCACCTAAAAAAAATCGTACTGAATTCATACCCATCCTCAATTCCCTTTCAGAAACTTTACCTTTTGTGACCCACAAGCTAAAATCTTTACTGCTGCCAACCTAGTAAATTCACATAACTTTAACATGCTTTAGACTTCTGAACAGTAGCAACCTGAATATTAAAATATTTACTGTACTAAGAAATAAGAAATTAGAAATTAGAAATTCAAACTGCTCCAGCAGGAGAAAAAGTTTTTGCTACTGAAACCTTACAGAACCTTACAAAAGTACTATGCCTTGTTCTTATTTCAGATACTGGTGGTGGATAGGGGAGTTTGACTGACTAATGTGTTTTGTGGGTGGCTCAAGACCTGTTCATAACTTTCCTGAAGAAGAGAAGAAAAAATAAAGAAGAAGGTCTTCTTCCCTCCCACAGGCAGATTTAGTAATATGGATGTCATGGCAGCTCTGATTCACAAATGTCAGGATTTAATGATTTCTTTAAGCTAAGAGCTAAAGCTATAGCTTTAAGCTATGAGCTAAATCTAAGAAAGGGATTTATGTATCAAGGTGGTAGTGATGCAACATCCTATTTCAAATATCTTGCCCTTGGAAAGTTATTCAAAATATGTGTTATCTGGGTCAACATGCTATAAAATGTCTGGAGATAAGGAGACAGTTCTGAACAGAATCCAGAATAGCCCACACTCAGAAGGAGATGCCACGGAATACAGAATATACTATGAATGTGAAATTTCTAGAGATTGTCAAAAGGAAATGGGTCATATTTTAAACTCTGAACTGTATGGTATTACATGCCTTTATTCTAAACACAGGACACTTTTGTGTACTTGGAATCTTACGTTCCAGAATTCCCTGAAAGCAGGAACTCATGTCTTTTTTTTTTTCAGTTCTTCCTTTCCATTACATTATTTTCCCTTTGTCTATTATATTGCAGAGGTTAAAGTGTTCATGGACAATGTGAGAAACCTGAATGCATTCCCTCCGCCCTCGGGGGTTTGAAATTTAAAGACAGAGCTATTCCACATTACACCAAAAAGCAGTAAGAGATGACTTAAATTGAGGAGGAGAGGCAGAATGTGAGACTAAATGAAGCTCTGTTGAACCATGGTTTCAGCATACCCTGTACAAAGGGTCCCTCTTCCGAGTTTCTTCTACAGTTATTGTTAACGTAGCCTATGCTCAATGTTCTAGTGTTTATACACTTGTTGGAGGTGAGGAAGGGATGCAGGACTCCCACCATGGAGACAGATGTCTTGTACTGGGGTAGAGGTCTTCCAAGACCTGTGTGAGTGAGAGTGCTCTCTCCCTTTGGATGAAGATGGACACTTGTACCAAGGAGAATTTGAGATTTTTTGTTCCAAAACTAGCTGGAGCCTGAACCTGGGACCCAGGGGCTGTCCACTCCTCTAAAAATGCAGAATACTGGCAACAGGAGCACAGGCCAAAACCTAGGAATCACCCTCTCACAGAAATATCTAATCAGGAGAGCCTTTCTCCTTCATGTACGCATACACTGTCTTTGCCCCAGATTATCTTAGTTTTCTGTAGTTCTCACAAGAATGATGGACACAGCTTGGGGAGTAGGGTCTACTTCGGCGAGGTAGGTGCCAGTTGCCTTCTGGCAGGAGAGGAAATTGGAGAAAGTTTCTCACACTAGTATATTATGTAAAAGGGAGAGGAGCCTCCCCACAGTTTTGAAACATGTCTGACAGGGCAGTTATAGGACCAGTAAGTAGCTCTCTGGAAAGACTGCCAAACTGAGCACCTTAAGAATAGCTTAAGGCCATAGGAACAAATTAACACTCATAGGAATAGGTTTGAAATAGTGCTCTGTAGCCTTGAAGTATTGACTAAAGTATTTCTGGGCATGTACAGAAACAGAATTTTCATTGCTTAGGGAAACACTGAAAGAGGACCACAAAGAGGAACGAGGGAGGCACTTTTTTAAGATTAAAAAATGGAAATAAGAAATAAAAGATAAAATAAAATAAGAAAGCACCAATAGACTTCAGAAACCTCTAACTAAAGAGGGGCATTTAGGATTACACCTTCTTCACTTAGACACCTAAGTTTTGTCCAGTATAGACAGATAAGTATTTTATTAGGTCTTAGCATAAATAATAAAGAAAAGAAAGGAATGAGCACTGAGAATTCCACACCAGATACTTACTGTTCAATCACATCAGGCATAATTTATGTCTGTCATTATTAGAACTGTTCAACAACTTCTGGCACAAATTCTAATGTTGCATAAGAGCATGGTGGATAGCATTTCCTGCTAAGCATTGATTGTCAGAATAACAGCATAAAGTACAAGGTAATTCTTAATGCTGTGTCAAATAACAGCAGTGTTAATACAGGTATCTTTTAACAATAAAAACTAAATTGTTAAACCACTTTATTGATCAACAATATAGTATTTCTGTAACGTAAAGAGATGTAACTTCACATTTTTTCTCAATAAAATAAATAACCTTATTGTATACTGGACTGGGGCAGAGATTGTCAAGGAGTACAGCTGGTGAGAGAGAAGTAAAATAGATTTTCTACCTAAGGGCTGTTTCATTATGCCAGACAACACTTTGTATTGATCCTTCTCTATTTATTTCTAATTTTGTTGTCCCTGATTGAGCTCAGCTCTAAATCTTGTGATGGCTTACATGCTGTTAGGATGCAGCATTGTTACGTGAAGTGCAAGGTAGCAATGTTCTCATTTTAAACTCTAATTTAGTCTGATTTGCAACAAATTAGGCTTTCTAAAGTAGCATTTTAGTACAAAGAGACCATTGTTTTCATATGTTCTCTATAATATGTGTAGAGATTTCTGTGCTGAGAAGTCAGTGAGGGTTTGTGTTACAAATACATGCTTTTTGTGGGGAAAAAAGAAAATAGCAGAAAACATCCTCAATGATCTATGTTAATATTTAACAACTTTTACAGTAATATGCTTATTCCCTTTGATATATCTCCATGAAGGCTTTTTCTTCAGGAGATCTACTACAAAGAGAGAAGAGGCGAGATTAGATTTTTAAATTAGTTTTAATAAATTTTTAAATGCGGAGTTTATATTTTTTCTAATTTGTGCTCTTAATATTATTTGCCGGTGGTGGTCTCAGTATCTTCAGTCACACAGAGATAATGCTGGAAGAATGCAGTCTCTTAGCAGATAAAAGCTGGCCTACGCAAAAAGACTTTTCTGTTATCCCTATCTTGGCATAGTTCCACCATGGATGACTAGGCAAATTGCTTCTGCAAATGAAGTAAGTCACATTGTTAGAAATAGGTTATTTTGCTTTATGTACATTTCTGTTACCCTTAGGCTGGTTAGCAATGTGACTGTCGTTTTTTTTACAGTCATAACTGACAAACCAGCAAAACACTGAGGCATCTGAGACTTCAGAAGAGCCACGCTTCAGGTAGCTTGATTATCTATGCTTACCAGAAAATCCCTTCTAGTATCCAGATCCTGGTATGAAATTGGGTCACGGGCAGTTTATCCGCCTAGCTGCCCACATTTTACTGTACCTTACGCTGAAAGTTTAGACAGGGAGCTAATCCAGTTCTTCATGCACCCATGCCCATGGGATGTTGGGTGCCCACAGGCCAGAAAAGCGGGGTCCTGAGTACTCTGAAGGCACCTTTAGGGCAGCTGCCTATAAATACCGACCGTCTCTGAGGAACTGTTAGCAAGGTTTTTCACAGAAACCCCTTCCACAAGCTGTCAGTAAGTATACATGTGGCTCTGCTATAGGGATGTAATATACATCCGACACTAAATATACCCCTATCCCTTTTTGTCTTCAGTTCTGCCCTATGGAAAGGAAATCCAAATTCCTGTATACAACGGATCAACAAGAAGGTTTTAACAAAATGGCAAGTAGGAGTGTGCAGATACAGTCTTTGTGTCTTTATTTCCAGCAGGAGGAGCTGGGAGATGGAGCCATGGTTCAAATACCAGGGAGAAATGGTGATGTTTCTCATGATGGTACCTCTTAAAAAGCCATAATATCATGATCAATAGTTCACACATATATTCAGGCAGCAAGTTTTTATGTTAAAAAAATCTGGAGGACAATTGTAACTGATTTAGGTTTACAATAATAATGTTAATAATAATAATAATAAATCAAAGATTATTCAAACAGATAAAAATTAAAATATGAAAATAATTCTAAGGAAACTCTTTCTTACATTTTGTGTTTGACATTATGATGTTGGCTGAAAGCCACCAAACCCCTTCTTTTGAAGAGGGATATAATTTCATGCGCGACATTTTTGTCTCTATCTAAAGCAATCTCTGTTAGCACCTTCAGATATATGTGGCTATTTTTTAATGCTTCTTTTTAAATTGATCCAAAATTTGATTGTTGAGACTAAAATTATGGTCATAATGATTATTCTGTATAAATATATGTGGTGATTTTATCTGGACTATCGAATGAAGTACTGGTCATCCCCACATCAAATTTGAAATGAATAAAAAAAAACCAAATGTAGAGATGAAAATAAATTGAAAAGAATTGGGAAGTCTTACTTAAAATGGAAACAAGTCAAGGTATCTGAAACTGTGAACAGTGCATCAAAAATAAACCACAGAAAGTAAGTAAAGAAACTGTGTTTTCCATCTCTTAGAATGTAAAAAAGATTATGTTTGGTGACTTGAAGAGATATGAAATTCAAAGTTTATCAAATAAAATACTCTTTCACACATCTTGGTACTAAGCCATGGATATATTATCTACAGGAAATTTTTGTGGTCAAGATAATAATGCTATTGAAAAAAAAAATTCCTGAGTGAATATCAAGATTTTTTTTTTTTAATTCTACAGACAGTTGCTTATTTCAGAAAGGATACTTACACCCTCTTTATTTCCCTTTGCTTTTGATACAAGTACAGCAGTTAATTTAATTAATGTTGAAATGTATATTTTTTAGTGTAATTCAGAAAAATCACAGGAGGAAATATCTTAGGGTTTTGTAGAAGTTATATTTAACAAATAGTTTCCCTGCTGCACTGACAGGGGCTTGTTGGTTACTCATATGTTTTTGTTGCTATTAGGAACAAACAAAAAAATGAAAAGGCTCAAAAAGAGCTCTTAAAAGATAGTTGGTGACACAGAAACTGCTGTTTTATCAGATGAACGATCTTATTTATAGTCTTTCCTAGGATCGTTAACTCCTTTTCTAGTCACCCAGGAAAATTGAATTTCTCAGTGATATCGTGAAAAGTAACTTCACAGTTCAAGTAAATTGCTCAAGAGTTAATATGGATTATTAATTCCTCTCATGTGCTTAATAATGATCACATGAGCTGAAACAACCGTTAACCTGAATAAATACACCACTCCTTTGAATCTTCTGGTGATAGCCTAAGTTTGGTTCTTTTCATTGGCAGAAGCAGATGGAACTTGATATTCCTGTAACTGCTTTGACCTAACAGTAACATTTAAATTGATCCTAAGGAAGTGGAAATATATATATATATTTAAAAAAAAAGGCTCTAACTGTTTGAAATACTGACCTTGTGCAAATATAACTTGACATGCAGAATAATCACAACTGTTACATTTTTTGTGGATTATCCTTCTTATTATGGTGTGTCCTTAGAGTTCAAATAAAATAACCTTTGTTAGACTTATTACAGTACAATACATGTTTCAACTAATAAAACAAAAATTAGTTTAAAGGAATTTCAAAAGGCCTCAATCACTGGCTTTCCTTGCTCTGTCATGGACCCTGTCAAAATGAACTCCTACAGTATTTTCTCCATATTTTCAGTTAGTAAAATATATACTTACATATAGGTACCTCTTGGCTAACTTTGTGATCCAGCTTATTTAACTGAATAGTGAGATGTGTGACATAAATGTTTTGCTGTTTTTATCATGACTTTGAAATGCACTCAGTTACACAGTACTATTCAAGTACAAGTTATGCTGAAAAAGTTCAAGATAGGGCATAGATACCATGGAAGCCCAGGAGTGAATCCCAGCCCATGGGAGAGGCGCCACTGTGGCTAGTCATCGTCACTGTCAAATAATCACAAGCTTCTGGTGGCAATAGAGCACAAAGCACAATGTGAAAGAAACTGAAAAATTGTGGAAAAATGTCAGCATTTCTTTGGTTCGGAACAGATTATCTTACAATTTTGGTTTTGCTCAATTGAGGCATTGCATTTCATTTCTTTCACAGAACTTGTGAGACTTGCTCAAACTAGGAGAACAATTCTTTGGGAATTTGGTAAACTGTTCTGCACCTTTCAGTCTCAACTTGGGCTAAGTTTTGGCTTGGGTATTGACTATGAAACTCAGCAATTTCATGCACATTCAGATTTCATAAAAGAAAAGAGCTATGTGATACCTAGGTAAAACTGGCCATTGGACATGTGGTCTGGTAAGAGTACAAATTGCATTTAAACAAGGAACAGCAGTTTGGTATCTGAAGACAAGAAAGAGAAAGAGGAAAAAATGGAGAGATATATATACTTTCTTACATTCATACATTGTTTTTCCTCTTTATTCTCTACCTTCATCTATGTACCATATTCTTCATTTTCCACTCTGTCATTTGCTTTCCTGCACTTCTCTTCTTTACCTTTCCCATTTTGAAACCAAATGCTTCCAGTATGTGGCCATGAGGACGGCTGGTGCTAGTGAAATATTTTGAAGGTATCACAAAAGCGTTGCGTCAAGCGTGGGATTAAACTAACACTGATCTCTTGTGGAATTTGTGGCTCGTAACAGCTATACGGAGCCGTGAACCTGTGACTGGACATATGTTCTGTATAACAGTCTATTAACTGTGAGATACTGTATTGTACCACCTGTTTTCATGTTACTCTGCAGCTGTTAATGTATTTAGGTTACCTTGGGGGAGGTGAGGTATGTTAGATGACTCTGGTCTTTAGATTCTGTGACATAGTGAAACCTCTTTTTCCACATAGAGTGAAGTCCATACTCTAATGAATTTAATGGGAATTTTGCCGTAAATGTTAATGGAACAGATTTTTACCATTTAAAATTGCACGGTATGCTTCCAGCATAAATGTTTTGCCTTTCCTCTAGTACAATGATCTTTCCATGTTCAATTTGTTCCCAGATTCCTAAAGTGATATGTTAAATTTTCCAACTTTATATTTTATTTTCCTTCCTAACCTCATCTTTCCATCCAAACTTTTACTGCACAGATGGTCTAGGACTATGGATGTTTTCCTCCTTTTTCTTTAACATCAGATTTTGACTGTTGTTAAAGACAAGCACATCATTGCATTAAAAGCAGATAACCCTTTTATCCATTCCACTGAAGAAACATGTTTTTTATTCAAATAATGTGTTTTTAAAATATTATACAGCTAAGATTCCCAAAAGGCCTCAAGCCAGACTCTGCTTGCTGGCATGTAAAAGGCAATGAAGTCAATCACAGAACAGGGCCATTGTAAGCCTGGAGTAGAAGACTATGAGTAGTTACATTCTTTTCCTGAATGGACTTGATATGTATAAATGATATTGCTTGTTTTTGAAAACTCACTTTCCATTTTTAAGGAATTCATCTGAAAATATTTGGACATGAAGGGAAATACCACTTTCTCCTCTTCATCCATTTGCTAGAACGTGCTGTGTCCTAATCTTCTCTGGTCAGGGTTGTAGACGGAAAAAAATTATCAAAATCCTCCCTTCCCAATAAAGAGGTGAAAATTTAGAGGTGATTTATGATCTATATTCACACATGTAGATGTAGGGAAGATATTACTGATTCTATGTAGCTTCTTTAACATAGGAAAAAAGACATCATAAAAAACAATGTTTAAAACTTAAACTGGACAAATTTACTCAAATTAAAATATCCTGTCAACTTTTAAACAGTGGGAGTGATCACACAACTAGAATAATTTTCCAGGGAAGGCAGTGAATTATCTATTACTTCAAATCTTGAAAGAAATTAAATATCATTTGAAAGAACACACTCATTTTCTGCTGGGAATATAGCCTTTTTTTAAAAAATTCCCTGTCACATTATGCAATAGGTCAAACCAAGTTATCATAATAGTCCTCTTTGATTTCTAAATCCAGGAAAGATGCACACACAAACATTTCCCTAAAATGGTAATACTAATAAACTCCTAAATTTATTTAGAATTTACATTCCAGTAAATTCTGTAAATGTACTCTGAATACACTACTTATGCACAAGGCCCAGACATACCTGCAAAGTGCTTTTCAGGGATATTAACAGCATCCAAAAAACATGTTCTTTGATCAAACATGCATCAGTTTTTTACTTTTTATTGTGTAGCAAGCTACAACATTAAGAATTCACATTTTCATTGTCTTTGACTAATTTTTTTAGAGAAAAACTTTCTGCTGCATTTGAGGACAGTGTTTGTTCATGGAAGAAAACTCATGTACTGAAGGCTGACTTTACTTCCATTTAACTACCAGGAAATTTTAGTATTTTGATAACTTATGAATGTTAAACTCCTTTATGTTTATTGTAATACAGGTAGTTTTCAGCTAGAGATTTCTTGGAAGATTTGTAAGAAGGTTTCATTCTGCTCCCCCTCTCATGATAATAATAGAATTGAAAAAAGCAACATTAATTTAAAGATGTAACATTTGAAACTATTTCTCTACATGAAAGTGAAAATTCTGATGAAAATTTCATTGGTCAAATCTGTCTCCATGGGCATCTCATTGAAAAATCAATTAGTGCATAAGAAACAGAAGCTGGTATATTCTATTAGTACCTACGACCTATACTTAAATACTTTGATCCTGCCATTTTTGTGCAATGTATGAGTAGATGTATAATCTTGCTGCATTCTTCAAAGTGCAGATAGAAGCTGATGTAAGAACAAAAGAGAATTTAAAGAAGAATATAGACCCATGCAAAGAAAGCTCATGCTGTTTTCATGATTTAGTAAACGCACATGGCCTTGCTATCTGTGATGAGGCAATATTCTTACTAGGAAAAAATTGGCTACTCTTGAACTGTATGTCCTATTCATCCTTTCACACATGTAAGCTGTCTTTTAAAAAATAATAAATGAGTTCTTCGGCCAGTATAAATCTGCACAGCTTCACTCGTGTCCATGAAAGAATATGAGGATTGCTGTAAGAATTTCAGTGCTTAGCATAGTCTTCAGTATTGATAAGCAGATAATGCTCACTTCATGGAGAAATTACATCCATACAACCAGAATTTTTGAAGGATATCATTCTAAATCCAAGCTAGATTTCTAACATTAAGCTTTTCTCACAACACTATCAAAAAAAAAAAGTATTGGACACACCTATCTTTCAGAAATGAAATATTGATTTTATTAAATTGATACAGTTGTAGTGAATTATTTTGTACCCTATTTTTATAGTGCAGTTTTGATGTTTGTCTCATAATTATTGCTTGTTTTTCTAATATTGTGGTAAAAATGCTT
Organism: Apteryx rowi; assembly: GCF_003343035.1. Lineage (NCBI taxonomy): Eukaryota > Metazoa > Chordata > Aves > Apterygiformes > Apterygidae > Apteryx > Apteryx rowi. The sequence goes on from NW_020451142.1 coordinate 262,514, forward strand.
CTGTTTCCTGTATTAAACTGCAAATAAGGTGAATGCTTTTAAAGAATGCAGAGTGACTAGCAGAATTAGGCATTAGAGATTGTATAATTCTGTGTACTCAGCAAGGACAAACTCCAACTCCAGGGCCAAAATTTGTGTATGTGGGTTTCATTCTAGGGCTACTTATATATTATTATTCTATTTATTCCACTACCTATTGCATAAAAGAGGTAGAGATTCTTCTGGGCTAAGTAGCCTGTAGGGACTATTTATAAAAACATTGAAATTCTGAATTATTCTGAATTATTTTCCAATTCCATAGTGATATAGAACCTTTAAAAACAACAAATATACTCAGTGTAGCTACACAGGTATGCTGTTGTAAGTGCAAATAGAATGGCTTTCTCAAATATCTGTATATAGAAGCTACTGTTAAATCATGACATTTGAGAAAATGGCCACTTAGAGATCTGTAAATAGCACATAATGATTTTGTGTGAGGTATGGTATATTTTAGATTTTTCTTTAAAAAGCTCCAAATTATTACTTTCTTTACCTTTTAGGATATATATATATTAAAAGATAACCGCCATCAATGAAAAGTATTTAAGTATGTATATATTTGAAATCTATGTTGGGAGAGCTGTAAATCTCTCAAAGAACACACACATATTGAAAGCTTTCCTCCCTGTACAGACACTGCAGAGCAGAAGAGAAACATCTTTCAATTTTAGCCTCAGGGACTGTCATCTATTTAAGGCTGCCTAATGTGGAAAAAGTCCTGAGTAAGCAAGACAAAATATACTGGTTTTAATCTCCAAGACACCTTTAAAGCTGTATAAAAGTATTATTGCTTTTATGAGCTTCTTTTAATACTGTATCAATACTGATCTTATCATGTAATTGTAGAAGATTCTCCAGCGCTGTTTTCCTGGGGATGGGGTGGAACTCCTTCAGAATTATTTATAAATTATTTGAAAATTGTTTCACTTGGATTGAGTATGCCAAAATTAACCGTGTGTTCAGATTTTTTTTTTCAGCTCAAAGCTTTCCATGATTTCCAAATATAGTCACAAAGAAAATCTGATTTATTTTCCCTAAGTATAAAATAAAGGCCAGAGTCAATAAAATTGCTCTCCAACATCTTTGTCACAAATGCTGGATAAAAACAGGCAAAAGGATTTGAATAATTATATTTGCATTTAATTAACATTTGGCAGCCTAGCAGCCTAGCTAACTCTCTGATGGCTATTACTTGGATAATACCAGCTCTCCATTTCCAGGAGAGGAAACCAGTTTCCTATCCTGGAATTTGCTGAAGGTGGCTTTATAGTTTCAAGGAGCAAGCCCAAGACCATGGCATATAGTTGAAGTGGGTTCAGATCTGCATCTTCTTTCTGGTAATCTGCCCTCCTGTGCTCGTCTGTCATCAAAAATGATTATCCTCCTTCTGCTGCTGGATTGTGGCATGTTAGAGTAGTATCCCCCACAACCATGGGTTATAGTGCAAATCCCAGGAGATTAAGAAAAATATATTATATGGAATTGGTAATGCCAAAGAGTGGGTCAGGGAAGAATGATAAAAGTAAAGTAGTTTTTGTTTTTGATGACTCCTTTTTTTTTTTTCCCCCTAGGGCTTTGCTGGGATACTAAAGAAGTTCAGAAATATCACACTGTCAAAGAGAACAATGGGGAAGAAAAAAAAACAGTTCTGGAGAAGAAACGCCTTCAAAACTTGACTCCTTTGGGAGAATATTTTTCAGTGCCTCAGGACCATACAGAGGGGTCTGAGGATGGACGGAGACTGGGGGGCACACTTCACAACTTCTAGCTTCAGAAAGCCCTCGGTATATTTGCGCACATAACATACTCATTCATGTGCGCGCGCGCGCGCGCGCACACACACACACACACAGACTTTAGCAAGAAAATACTAAAAATAACCACTATAATCTGATGTCGGATAGTGCTTGTATCTTCAACAAATATCAAGTGAATATGTATAAAAATAAGCATTAAACTTTATTATAATAATTACTAAGTAAGTATTAAATAACATTATAACAATACATTTCTATATAAATAAATAAAATGTTCATGCTGCTTTCTTCAAACAGGTGCAGCATTATTTTATACTGTTATGTGCTCATCTTAAATGAAAGACTAAACAAAATAAATCACATATCTTTTTTGTTAAGAAATAAATTCAGTTTACTTACTCCTTACCAGAAAAATAAAGTCAAACTCATTTTTTTCCAATTTCTATTAAATGCTCAGATAAAGTTGGACAAATTTCATTTTTAAAATAAATCTAATTTTTTTTTAATAAATCTATTCATAATTTGTTGCAGTATGCTTCACACTGTTCTGTTGTCCTACATTAATGGAGGATATACCCTATATACAATAATGACAATCATGAAAATGTCAGACTTCGCAGTTAAGTTTTGATTACTATCACAGCAAAAAGTGTTTTTCCCTTGCAAATGCTAATTTCCATATACTTTCTAGCAGAAGCAAATCTCACGTACTTTACTGAGAATAAGTTTGGCCCAGGGTACCATCAGTAGGTTCCTTATCTTTGACACAAGCTATCAATTAGCATATTAACTGACGAAATCATTCTACTAAATTTTCAGGTATGTACTTTACAGTTAAGGTAATTTTTAATTCATGGTATCAAGGCAAAGCACTGCCCCATAACAATGAGCAAATATTTTATTTTTGGCTAATTTCTACATGTTATTGAATAATTCAATAAGATTTTAAAAATTCAACCAGACTAATATCAATGGAATTTCAAAAGTACTTATTTAGTGCCAAATTCATGTCCTGATTTAAAGACAATGCAGCCATTTCAGTCTTCAATGTAAATGATCATACTTTTAAACTAAGAGAAACTGTGCCTCCAAAAAGTTTGTGGCATTTCAACAAATTCCATTATTCAATACAAAAGCTCTTTAAAGACTTTGAGATTGCAAAGTAAACCACTCAAGCTAGGAGATGATTAAAGTAAGGTTAGTTGCACAACTTTAACACACACATTCTTTGTACATATGCATTTGAAGATAAACTTTGATTATACGATCTATTAATTACATCCACTTTTTTTTCCCTGTTAATGTTATGTACAACAACACTCATGGGTTTGGCTGTGAGCTCCTTGCTCACATGAATAGCTCCACTAAAATTAACAGAAATATAAGATCAGTTTTTATAAGAAATAATACGAAATCTGTTTTTTAATTTAAATATTTTTAATTTTCCAAGAAGATCTGAAAATGTCATATTTGATAAAAAGAGATGTGGTGAATCTACTTCAAAAGACATCAAAAATATCTAGGTATACAAGCTAAATAAACCCCTGATTGCTGGAATTCTAACTGCATGATTCACTATTTATAATGAAGTAATACTATAGCACAGAAGAGTCTTAATAAAAAAGAAAACTTATTCATGGAGTATTAAAAACAATTGCTTCCTGCAAGTGAAAAAATATTCAGGAACAGGAAGAACGTGTTTCTGTAAATAATGTTCATCTAAGCCATATATACTTCTTTTCTACCTTCTGCAGATTTCTTAGAGTGTAAAAAAAAAAACAAAAAACAAACAAACAAAAAAAACCAGACCTAATATCTGACTTGGTGAAGACAGACTTGTGTAGATTGGCTTGTAAATGGCACCTACCTGAAGAAGGAGTAAGCTCTAAGGAAGGACTACACTTTGCAATTCTTTATCATTATATAGGTAATAGGAGGCTTATTTGGTTAGGAGCCTATCATGGGACATTTTCAGGTCCCAGACATCCCTGCATAGACCAAATTACAGCAACTTGTCTGTTGTGTTGAAGTACAGAAGGAAAGTGCAAGTCAGTACACTTCATTCTCTACGGTCCAAATCTGATGAGGTGAGATATTGAAGACTGTAAGTAGAAGTAAAGTGGAGATTTGAATTTCAAAAACTATTGTTCTCTATATTTTTTTTTTTTGGAAAAAAAACACACATCCTGAAAAATGAAATCCTTCCACTTCTCATTGTTTCATTGCAAAGCTGCTAGAATATCCCAGTATTCTCCTTGCATCTTACTTCCTAATATATACATGCACATATGCATGCACATATTTCCCTGCAAATATATTTGGTCAGTGACAGAATCAGGGACCATTAGTAGCTTGAAAGATAAATTCTTAGGAAAGTTATCTGTTTAAGATCAATTGGCAGAACCTTCTCCATCATCTATGCAAACACCCCAAAAGGTGAGGATGAATGCCTCAAGTAACCCTTTCTGCAGTCTCCAAATTTGAGCCCTCTTCTATATAATTTTCTGGAAATTAGGATTACTGAAAAGGAGTAGAACAGTAGGATTTGTCTGGAAAAAATCAGGTGGGATTTTGTTTTTTCAGCTGATGATGAAAATATGTGTGTGTATGAAAGGATACTGACACTGCACATGAAGTACTACCATATTGCTGGCCTTCAAAGAATACTTTTCATATATTGATCTTGCACATTTTGGCTATGCAAGAAATGTGATTTCAAATGAAAGTCTCAGGACCTTTAAAATATAAGACTGGATCAGATTTTTTTTCTTACAAAAAGATTTAAATGGAAGTGACAAAAATTGTCACTTACTGTCCTTTTATATGAGCAAAACATCTGAAGATGTTGCTCCTGTAAATTTTTTCACTATGAATTATAATTCACCAATGAAATACTACTCTGAAGAGGTAGAAACCAAGGTACAAGCAATCCACTGTAAACAACCCCCTCCAAAACCTTAAAAAAATGCATGTTTCAGATCTGACCAGCCCTCTTTGTCTACTTAAATGGTCAGTTTACATCACAGTCATCACTGATATGTAAAAATCTCCATTGTGTAATAAACTTCAGTTCCAGCACTTGGAACCTCTTTGTTGCACTTAGGAAAGTGGTTCCCAGCCTAGACTTCAAGTCTACAAGCAGCGGAGCTAATGAATCCTTATTTTCTCTAGATCTATGTTTTCTACTATTAACTACAAATTGGAGTTTTGATCAAGGAGATATTTCCATGAAAACTTCATCTTAGTATTCAGTAGGTATCAAAAAAAGCAAAACAAATATTATGATTTAGTAGGAAACAATAAAACAAATACATCATTATATCAGTGTATCAATGCATGGTTCACCCACACCTTAAAGATAGTGTGCAGTTCTTGTCCCTTTATCTAAAGAAGGTTACAGTAGACCTGAAAAAGGCCTAGAGAGCATCAATGATAATGGTCAAAGGTGTGATACAGTATCTGTACAAGGAATAAGGAAGTAGACTAGGATTTTTCAGATTGACAAAGACTAACAACCGACTGACAAAGATTAAATAAACACCAGAAGTCCTTTCTAACCTAAATTATTCTATGATTCTATAATATACTAAAGGTCTAAAATCTACAGGTAGGAGAGTGAAATGGGATATATTGTCCTTTGTCTTTTCCAGTATAATTATTCGGGATCATCATGTAGGAGGAACCAGGTGAAAAACAAGCAAAAGAGTTAGATCTAGTGGGAAAGACCAGGGAAATTCCCTGCCAAAGGATAGTTTGAGTAGCAAAATTTTGTGTGAGTTCAAGAGAGACCAGGTGAGTTTTTGGAAGAGATCCAATGAGAGTCATTAGACAGACTCCACATATCCAACTCAGGAAATCCCCTGAGCTGGAAATGGTTGGAAGCTGGGAGAACACTGAAGGAAATATAGGCTTATATATTATATATGCTTGCCTTGCTCTTATTTTTTCCCCTCACAACTGCTGAAGCCCTACTTTGGAAAAAGGATACTGGACTAGATGTATTTTTCTTCATACCCAGTAAGGTTGTTCTTATGCCCTCCACATATCCACTCCTTCAGCCTCTCCCATTGCCCGATCCTCTTGTTCATAGTCCACAATTCATGTGGAATTGTGTAAATCTGAATTTCTTAATAAACCAGGCTCAAACCACCCTGTACTATGGAACCATGCTCCTTGTGCCATCTGTTGTACATGTCCAAATCCATAACTTAACATCTCTGAATTTTTCATTTTTCTCTCAGCTGCTGTGAGAAGTTTTCACAATATCATTAGGACAATAAAGACATTTAAACTTTGTCTGCAATTGGTTGTTGAAATGATAAAAATGCTAAAAAGCCAGTGTCACAGGGGAAAGAAGCACTGTTTAGAAACTGACAAATTCTACATGTTCCGCAAAAATACTGTAGGTTATAGGATTTTTCTAATGACTCAATTTTTTAAGATTCTCTATTTCCTTTCTTTCATTTTTAAAAGTCAGCAGCTTACTTTGTGTAAAAGACTGAGAAAAGTAGTTTAACTGTAGAATTATTTGTCGCCTCGTTAGATTAATTTAATTTGTTTTGGAACACATGCTTTAGGTACTGAATTGCTTGTCTGGTTCGCCTGTAAGAGAGCACATGAGCTCAGTGACAAAGAGACACCTCTGTGTATACATAGCTTTAATCTCACTTCAGCAACTGTTCTATTCTCAGGCCTTTTATACAAAGTCTCTTGTTTCCGGAACTTTTCCCTTGGGGCAGTGTGGCAGGGACTCTTTTTCTTGGAAATGTCCTTTCTTTGTAGACTGAAGGAAGCAAAGTCTTCTGGTTTTCTTTCCAACATATTTATATCCTTATTTCTACCCCCTTTTTCTGTTATCTTTTCATACCTCTCGTATTCAGGGTATCTAAGCTTCTTAGCTGATGATATGATCTTTATTCTTTGCTTAGGGGTGGTTTAGAACTTAATGTACACCTTGGTAGGCTTGTTTTGGTCCTTTTGAATGAAATGGTGACATGCATTCTCTAAACCTTCAGCTGGCTCCATCTTTCTCATTGTGTCCAGTTTAGTATAAGAGAAATAACTATTCAGTATTGTTACTTGACTTTTAACTGTTGTCAAAATATACTAGAAAAGAAGAAAAATGCCAGATCTCTTCCCTGAGAACTCTAGTGCTTTAAAAATATCGAGGCTCTAAAGGAAAAACATCTCATAGTTTGTCTCTGGAAAACTCCTATGTAGTCTTTCTGACATCAGTACATATTATCAGTGAATAACCTACCATTACAACATTTTTCCTTACACATGACAGTTACAGCTAAAATCCTGAAGCATAAAATTTTATTGTTATTTTTTCTACAGAATTCTCAAAATCAAACTTTGCTGCTAATGTCTACAAAATAAATTTGGCCACAAGGGTAAAATCCCACACAATCTTGTTGAGACATCGCAAGTAAACTGGACTATAGTATCAACTCCTGTAGGTATCACTACTGAAAACGCTCATTCAAATTTGTAATACAGAACAGCACACTGCGGAATAAGAATCTACCTGCTATCTTTTCTTTCTAGTGAAATGCTATAAAAAAGTACATTGAAACATGTATGAAAAGTACATTGAATCATTTGAAATACAACTATTGTGCAACCAGTTTAAAACAATGTGTAAAAGGAAGGACAAAATGGCTGCTAAAGACACCAGGTTTGGAGTGGAGGGTGTTGCTACAGCTTTGGAGTTATCTTTGGGTTAACTGAGGTAGCAAAATACTACCCAGTGTTGTAAGAAGACTAACGTCCTAAGAAGGACGTTTAGCCAATAATACACGCAAATTTCTAGAACCAAACACTGTACCCATTATTTTATTTTCCTGAAAGAACTTGCAATGGGAACAAAGAATAATGTTTTAAGAGAGACTATGGCTTGATTTTTGAAGTTCAATGAGTTGCCAAAGACAGTTCAAATTGCAAACATTTAAAATCTCAGGAAACCATAAGCTGCACAGAAATATTAAATTTGATCTATTTCTTATTATTTTCTGTATATACTTTTTCACTTGCAAGTCTGTATAGTCTGCCTCATCATGCATTACCATTCGCTGTCATGATTTTTTTTCTATTTCTTCCAGACATGTACAAATCAAAAATTATTTACATGCCCTTAATCATGCTCAAGAGAGAACTATGATGATCACTAAGTGTACTATGAAGTGGTGGGTCAGAAGAATGTCCTTTGAAGATCTTTCGACAATCGGTACATTAAGTACAACTCAATGTTGTGACAAATTCGGTTTAGCAGACACAGACTTTGTAGTAACTGCATGTATTTCCTTCCTTCTTTCATCTTTTCCTTCACCATTTTTCAGCAGCACACATTTCCTTATTTGAAAGTCTGTTTTCTTTACAGTGGTGGAGGACACACATCTTTTCTAGTAGTTCTTAAAGGGCCATATGATCGAAGAGAATATTTCTAACAGAAAAGCAAATGTATACTCATCTATAGGATAAAGGGAGAAATGGAAGAAGAAAAGAGAAAAAAAATGAAGTTTTGAATATGTAGAAATGGAGAAGACTTTCCAAACAATTTTAGTTCTATAAGCACCTGTGTTTCTATGTATTTTCAGCAATTTTTGACCCAAGATCAAATAACCTTTTTCAAGTCTAACTTTCTGATCTGATAAATTTTACTCATGAGGACACATACAAACTCATACAAAAACCAAAGCTACCATAAAGTTTCAACTCTGCTAAAACAGCCTGTGACAAGACATATTGTACTCTCATTGGTATTGATCTCTGGGCTCTGTTCAGTGTCTGAATCTAAAGAAAGGTTTATTTTTTGCTGTAAAAAAGAAGTCTATGATTATGAAATCACTGCCAGTCTTTTTGAAATTGATTTTCAGTTTTTTGATGAAATATACATTAAAAGATTAAAAAGTACAAAAATGACATGAGATGGTTAAGTTTGAATGTCAAAGCATGTAAAACCTTATTCCGCTTCCATTTAAAGACTACTAGAATTTTTACACTGGATTTTTTTTTTTTTTTTTTTTTTTTTTTTTGTGAAGAACTGGAAGCAGAGCAGAAATGAGTCAAATGTGTATGTTAGGAAGGATTAACCACTTTTAACTTTTTTACGCACCAGTAACGATCAAGATTAAGCTAGTCATTTACGCTCCTTCTGTAATCAGGAGAGAGGTACAAGCAATATCTTAGCGATCACAGATACAGCTGTTACACTGGGATGTAATTGTCTCGGAGGTCTGTCTGTCTGTCTGTTGTCTATAGAGGGAACCAAGATAAAAAGATAGCTAATTTTAAGGTAGCTAGGCTTAATGAATCATACTCAATATCATTAAAATGTCTAAAGTTATCATCAGAGTGTTTATTAAAAGCTTATTTCAGGATACAAAATGAAGAAATTCTCAGCAAGACTCCCCCACACACGCTTTTTTTCCCCAAAACATAAGTCTAGGCCTTTATTGTCATTAATTTTTTTTTGTTTATTTTTGTCCCAGTGCATTAAATTACAGTGATGATATTGTATACTGATTTTGACCTTACTGATTGAGTCATTAGAATGATGACAAGGAGGCAAAACTTCCAGGACTTCCAAAACTAAAAAAGCTACAAAACCAAAAGATCCCAAGAAGCAAATCAAAAAATAAGTATGTGAGCATGAGTAGAAAAAAAGATATCTGTTTCTTTTACTTTAGTGTTCGTAACTATTTTTCCAAATACACAGTATTCTGAACAGATTAAAATTTGAACTAACATTCAGTTTTACATAAAAAGTAATTCTAGAAAAAGAACAAAAACTATAATTTCTTCAGTTTCTTAAAATTTCTTTCTAAGGTTAAATCACTAGTCAGCTAAGTAACTCCCAGGGAGCATTCTACAAAATATATTGTTTCATAGCTCCACCAAGCACACACAGGATTTAGCCACCTTTCAGAACTTTTAACTTGAAATTCCTATTCAATCTGAAACATATTATGTTAAAATGATCTGACACAATTTCCCACTTTTTTTCTTTTTTAAACACACCTCAAAGTAAAACTGAGCTTGTCATCAAAATAGAGGACAGGTCAAAATAGGATACTTTTGTCATCAAAAAGAGTAGAGTTCAACAGAAAAAAACAAAAACCAAAACTTTAAGGTTATGACTTTGCATGCTCTCTGGATTATTTAACATCCACAAAATAAAAAAGGTTGGGACAAGAAATCACAGAGAACAAACTATGTATTCTCTCCTCTTCGACACAGGTTGTCACTTTTTATTGGGGCAAGTAATAACCTTTAAATGCTAATAAATTGAAAAGGAACATTTATTCTTAGGTGACTAATGGAAGCAGCTATTGGTTGGGACATTAAATGAAAGGCCTTACCAAATCCTCAGATCAATCATTCATTGAAAAAGCATACTTCTTTGTTATTCATCTAATGCAAACTGCCTAGGGGTGATTTAAAATAGTCTATGTTAGAATCTTCAAAACACATTTCAGCCTGTATTTTAGGGGTAATGAAATGGTTCCTTTATTGAACTAATATCTTGCTACTTAACTATTAGGGTTGTGTGAGTCCATTCAGACAAAGCAAAACCAACAAAATCTATTTTCTCTCTCAGTCTTCAGATCAGAATGAATACAATTTTCTCCACTGCAAACTTGCTTGTGAGTGAAATGTAAACAATATGTACCTCAGGGTACACCTGGCAGCAGCAAAGCAACTTGTGAGACATTCAACACATTGCGCTTTACTCAGATGAATATATTTTTTCCTCTGTCTTTGAGAAACAGATTCATCAGCAAAGAAGGCAAGTCATGGTAGGCAAGAAAAACACTTGAAGCAGTAAATATGTTATTGCCAGGGCCCTGAGCACACCAAGAGGCTCTGCAGCACCTGGGCTTTGGCTGCTGGTGTTCAAAACCAGCTCCGATATGGTTCAGCCTGCTCTGTTCTTCTTGCTCAGGCACTTTGGGACTCAGAGAGGGTGCTGCCCTGCCTGCCTTGCTGTCACCCTCAGCTCCTGGCTCACCTGCCCTTACAGAGCAGCCCCCTCTTGATGCTCCCTTGCAGTTGTGTTAAAAATGTATTGCATTGTTATCTGAAATCTTGAACAAACTGTAATTTTACTTTTTCTTGTTGCAGACAGGAGGTTGCAATAGCTGGGACTCTTTTTGGTAGGTGTCAGTTCAAGCCTCCCAATACCTAAGAAGAAGTGACCAAAAAGACCAAACTAATTACTGAGGTGCACTGTGGAGGACAAGAGACAATGGTCATAAGTTGAAACAGGAGAAATTCTGACTGGATATAAGGAAAAAGTTTTCCCCCCTGAGGACAGTCAAGTAGGGGATCAGGTTGTCCAGAGAGGCTGTGCAATCTCCACCCTTGTAGACTGTCAAAAAACAGCTGGTCAAAGCCCTAAGCAAACTGGTCTGATCTCATAGCTGACCCTGCTTTGAAGAAGGAAGTTGTACTAGAGACCTCCTGAGGTCCCTTCCAGCCTGAATTATCCTGTTATCTCAGGACAGAAGATTATCGTATTTGAAGAGAGAGATTCACTTGTTAACTTCTGTCCACCGAAAAATCCAAGACGGTCATCTATACTCCTTCCCACAGAGAAAAATTGATGAGAAGAATCCCACTCTGGAGATGCTTACTGCTTTCCACTGATAATAGCAAAAGCCTAGGAAGTTAGGCTAAACTACCAGATTTTGCATAGATAAAGATAGACTAGTGAATCACACTGTGAAAAGAGTGACCCAAATTAATTTACAGTCAGTTTAGAGAGAACAGGTATGTCTGGCTGGCAGACGTACCTGGCTGTGAAATAGAAAAATTTTCAAATTGCAGGTGATGATAAATCCTTACATTGAACAGGGGAAAACTGACACATGACCACTGAAGCAAAAGATTATCCTGGCTAACAACATTTTAGATTATAAAAACATTAAAAAATAATTTTAAAATCCTTATATGATGTACTTCTATCAAGAGAAAAAAAGGTAGTCTCTTAGCTACACTTAAAAACACTTTTAATAATTTCCAAGACTGTGAGAATGCAGAGAATTTGATAATCACATACAGAGAAAACTTCATGAGCATAATAAAAATGAGTTCCTCTCAGAAGTGCTAACTAAAACATAGCTGACTTTAAAAACATTAAAGTTCATGATGAAATGCTATGACACAATCTTTACTCACATGGACAGTCATGTGAAACCTGATTCAGCTCAAATTCAGTCCATTTATCTTGTGTCACACACAGTACTTCGATGTTTTCTACAGGAAGGCCTGGCTAGAGATAATTCCAGTTATGACTGTTCAAATAGTTATCAATCAATTTATTTTCTGATGCATTCACTTTATTTCCAGTTTTCCGGAAGAATAAGCATAAATAGGTATTACACTTATTTAAATGAAAGATTTGACAGTACCAGTGGCCTGACCATTGAATGTTCATGAAAAAAGAAATCTCTCTCTACAAGAAATCATGATGAAATCATAACATCAGTTAATATCTTGCAAATGATCAGCGCAATAGGAGAAAATTTGTGTCTCTAGTCCTATTATTTTTCATCACGGCTATGACTCCAGTCATACTCAAAATGGAAGTCGCAAAAACACAGAACAAAGGAGATACTCCCCAACCATATGCAAATAGAAGTACCCTCAATTTAGGGGAAAAATACATTCTTCTGATATTTACTACCCATTTGTCCAAACAACATTTAAAAACAAGCCTCTAAACCTACTGATAGACTTAGGGTTTTCTTAGCCAGGGTTGCCCTGTAAACGGTGTACCAGTTATTGCAGACCTAAGCACTCTCACGGTTCAGGTAAAATGTCAGGAAAGTTAAAATTCAAAGTGAGTCTATTCTGAGATTCACACAACTCCTTTTACTTTTGTGTTTCTCCCCATATGACTTCTCAAGACTTAAATTCTGCTTTCTTATGAATATTGAAGCCAGTTAGATGACTCAAGGAATTATGTTCACCTGCTACTTCTGTATGAGGAGACACTGAATCAGTGCAGACCTATACGATGTTTAACACACAGCCAACTGAGGCAGAGACAAAAAGCTACATGATCTTTCAGTTTGAAGATAAGGTTTTTTTTTCCCCGGTGAAATATTATCTCATGATGGATTATCCATTGTCAGAGACTCTTTCAGGCTTCTGAGAGACTCTAGCTGAATAAGTGGATCTAGACAAATATGTTGGTTTCATTCCTTAATTTGGTTCTATAAAACCAGGTAACTGACTTCCTAAATTAAAACAAAAACAATTAATAACCCTTACAGCGTTGCACTCAACAGGATATCTATACCAAAGTGCAGCCACATGGAACTCAACAAGCGTTCCATTTTTCAGGCTGCTTAGTCTTCCTAAATTTAATTGACATGCAGGTTCAAATCCCTAACTGCTTTGTAACTCCAAACAGTGACCTGATTATAGTAATGTTTTTGCAATTTCACATCACTTTTCTTTTAGATTATAGACCTTTTCTTTCATCTGCAAATTGTAAAAAGTTGTTCAAACTTAGAAAAGAAAAAAAATCACAGCTCTTTATAACTTAGAATAAACATGGTAACGTCTGATTATTGTATAAAAACCCTGATTTAATACAGGATTTTTAAAATTTAATGAAAATGCTAAAGGATGGAAAAAACTCACTTTTTCATCTAACAAACCTTCATATCTTACAATATCAAGCATTACATAAGTTAGGTTCTTTACTCTGCTTCTACTTTCTGATTAAAAAGCGGAAAGAGTACTTTCCTTCTATCTCCTTCAAAAAACCATTTGCAGTCCTAAATCAAATATGCTGTAACTGCTTTATTCTGAAAGTTTTTGATCCCTTAAATTACCCCCAAGTATATTCTCACTGTAGATAATTACCACAATTTCCTCCTTCCGATTGACCATGATCAGAATAAAATTTTAAAGTTGTGCATAGGGATCCAGTAACAAGTGTCTGATGGGCACTAGTGATTTCGTAAAACGTTTTAGAATGCCCAACATTAAATTTAATCCAGGTAGAAGTTGCAAGGGTCCATCTAAATTTGAAGAATTCTGTATTGCTACACTGCGCTTGCCTCCTATAATCATGTATCATATTTCAATGAAAAGAATGTTCTTTTTGTACTTCATTTTGAGCACACAAACGATGAGCATCACAAACACTTGCTTAAAACTCTTGCAAAATTTTTAAGCGCATGTGTAAAATCAAGCATGTGAATGTTTCTTATGACCACAGAAATTAATACTAAGCATATGCTTAAACACTTTGCTGAATCAGGACTGAAGTTTTGTCAAATCCAATTTTTATCAAGTATGATCCTATTGCAGAAAAAGTCACATTACAATCCACATTAATTAACATTTATTAGCAGTCATGTCAAATTAAAAATGAAACGCAGCCCAAAAGGTAACCAGAAACTGATCTGACTCAATTCTGGGCCTGAACTGATTTTCAGGAGGATTTTCAGCTGCTGTTATAGTTTACCTGAAGTTGTAAGTTCCCAGTGCGCCTGAAAAATCAGATCCTACTTGTGTGAAAATATTTCTATTGGATAATACTAACACAAAGACTTAATATAAAAGATATTCCCAACCAAACATGAGACAACTAGAGAATATCCCAAAGAGCTTCTTACAGCAATGCGAAGAACATTTTTTCTAATTATTTTTAAGTGATATTTAAGTGAAGGAAGAAAGGTAAATTCTCTCTTCAAGGGAAAGAGTTAAATTCATGTCACCAATGGGTACACAAACACTAGCAGTTTTCAGGCAAATCTGTCGAACAGCCCATGGTATAGTTTCTTGCTTGAACAGTTTGGCAGAGCAAAAAAGCAAGAACTGTGACTTTTCTGCAGCTTTTTCACTGTGGATAATTTCTGCTGAATAGGCCTGAAAATAATCAGGATACAAAAATGTACAGCATAGGTATCTGATCTCATTTCATCATTATGATACAAGTAGTGAATCGTATGAAGATTACACTTTGATTTTAATTTAAATGGATTTTGCTGGTAAATTGGATTTTGTTATGCTTCATAAGAATATATTTCATGAAGCAAGCTGAATTACCTACCTTTACAAATTGATATGGATCAGAGGAGAAACTTCATTTCATGCAACCTTTGAAATATCCATACAGAAATGTAAAATTTACTCTTGCAAGTCGTCTGTGCTTCTGAGCATTATTTTTATCTAACCAGATGCAAAAGTTTGCTACTTAGCTTGCTATTTATCATTTTTTCAGTTGTTTTCTTTTCATCTCTAATATCAAACATATTAAAAGTATAATCTCTATTACATTTCTAGAAATACTTCTATTAATTTTTTAATTTCACTCATTCTTCATATGCCTCAATTTCCTGCTTTATTCCTATGCCGTATTCAAGCTAATCTTTTTCAAAGTAATTTGAAATAACTCTTCACTCATGAGATATTGAGTATGGACTTTACAAAAAATATAATTGTTTTTCTGGAAATGTAAATAAAGCAGATTTTGCCTCACTGTGCGCTTCTCAGAAAATTCTGCATATGCTCTCAGTGTTGCTTCTCTCAGGCCATAAAACTTACAGGGCACATAAGCATATTCTAAACTTACGCAGTAACTTAACTCTATTATTTACAATAGGAATTAAACATAAGCTTAAACGCTTCACTAAAGAAGGAAGTATTTAGTTTTGTATACAGAAATATCTAGCATTCCTGATATACAGCAGGTAATCAGGTTACAAGAGTTCTAGTCATTATAGAACTAAACTGGAGAACAATATTTTCATATCTTACAGGAACTAATACATAAAGAAAATTACATTCATTCCAATTTTTATTCTATTTTGCTTAAATGACTATTTTCTTACAATCTAGGAAGTGCTCTTTGTATTTAACCTCTCTATATAACAAGTATACTTTCAGTATATATTATTCTTTTCTATTATATTTAGACACTCACATTATATTAACATTTCAGAGTATTAACAGTACATTAAAATATCTATTTGTAAATCTTCTACTGACAAAAATATCATAATACTCTCACAGATGTTAGTCTAAAACCAGAAATTCTCAACCAAAGTTATGTTTCAAAGTCCAAATTCAAAAGTTTTCCAGGTATAACTTTTTAAAAAGCAAGCAACAAAACATAGTCATTCCAATTGCTAAGGAGAATGACTCAAAATTATTTTGTGTAGTAAAAACATTATCTTTTATGCCCTGAACAACAGATCTCAGCATCAAGCCCTGCAGTAAGCTGTAGGTGTCTGCAAGGAGCTGCAAGAGGCTGGTGAAGGTAAAGGCCAGGTCTGTTCTGAGGCCCGAGCTCGCTTGATGCTAAAGATCATCAGCTGAATCAGGGCAGTGGATTTTGTCAACAGCAAAGCTTCCAGGCTCAGGGAGGCTGGGTAGAGGCAAATGTAAAACCTCCATGTGTCTGGGTAGTTTCCCTTGCACCTTTTTAAACATGTTTTTCCTCTATAGATAACCACATCTTGGCTGTATTCAGATATTCTAATCCCAAATTGCTTTCCCTCACCCCCCACATGAAATAGCCAAAGTGTTCTGGGAACGTCAAATTGTACAAAGTGGCCACACAGATAATAAATTGTTGCTCACAAATTTAAGGTGAATTTTCCTGATATCAGCCCCTTCCTGTATTAACACATATGTTGTAGCATTTTTGCTGAGGAAAAGCAATATTGCTTAAGTGAATGACGGACAGATAAAACATCAGTCAGTTTTGTCATATTATTATGTTTCTAAGGAGAATAAAATTAATATTTACCTTCTGTTAAACATAAAAATGAAAATGCATGCTCCTTCCTAAGATCACACAGAGCTATGTTTGTGGTCAACAAAAATACTGTGAGTGCTGTTGCCTAGCAACCGTCATGTGAGGAAAATTACATTCCTGGGCACAGTTTACACCATAATATGGGATTCTAGGATACCTATAAAATGGTGAAAGCTACTGTGTTGCTTCTGTAAAATACACTCAACAGCCGATAAAATACTCTCTGCCCATTTCAGTTCACACTAGCAATTCTAATTGTTTATTGAGCAAAAAAATCAAATGTGCCACGGTATGAAAATAATAAATCATGTGGAAAAATGATGCGAATATTGCACGATTAGACACAAGGGGAAAAAAAACATTTTCGTCCATGCTTGACATTGGGTTGTTATTCATTCCTATAATTATGCTGCATTTTGTTGGGCTTTTTTTTAAAGATAAATGTTGCTACCTTGAAGAGAGATCTTATTTTATTAAACTATAACTATTATATTAAACTACAGGAAGAAAATCCTAAGTAAGTATCTCAGTGATATTAGTGCTGCTTGCTGCGCGAATGGAGCAATCTCCCCAGCTCCGGAAGTTCAAAGATGGCTCCACCAGAAAGTTAATCACACTTATGCTGCGGGAAGGTTTGCTTTCTTTCTCTCCTGTTTTGTCTAAGATGAAAATAATCAGGCTTGAAAGGGCCTGTGTTTGTGGGATCAGATAAAAAAAGCTAACGGTGATATTTTGGTATAAAAGTTGGCACAAGTGTCAGCTTCGTCCTTAAATATTTTCAATCTATAGGAAACCATAAACAAGTTCTCAACTGCAATGCACGTGCAACACTAAAACAAAGCAGCAATATTTAAACAGCGCCTCCTGTTTCTCATGTTATCCCTTTCTGGTTAAGAAGAAATATCACTAACAAAGCACTTTCTCTGTTGCTAAAGGTCGTGTGATTTGACGCTTAAAATAAATCTAGAAAATAGTTCCTGTGGTGCTTTCTGTGGGAGAACGTTTTGAATCGTGAGTCCACAGTAGGCCTGAGCGTGGAAAAGCATGAGGTAATAACAATTCTGAAAACGGGCCTGAATCACCATTTTTAAGACGGAGCATGTTTGTGAAAAACATTTTGCAGTCCCATTAGAGCTGAGATATTTGGGTTCCATCTGGCAGATATTTTAAATATACCTTATTAAACTTTGGCAAGTTATGTAGCCAGAGTAAGTGAAAACTGGTACTTGCTTTGAATCACTCTGTCTCCCTTTAATATAGTTTGAATAAATCAAGCAAAGGGTCCTCAGACTTGCTAGATGGATGGATGTGGTAAAGGTACGATATTATTCTGTTATTCTATTTACCGTTAATTTACTGTTATTTACTAGTTATTTTGTGATGTGCCAGAAAGGAACCACTGTTTCCTTTATTTGTAAACATGGCTAGTTTTAACAAAAACAACAGGAGAGTTGCTTTCTACTCACTTGCTGTAAATATAAATAGTCACTTGAACATTAGAATTTAATGCTAGATATGCTATTAAACACTATTAAATCTGGCCAAAAATATGAAATGTTCTCTATTTAAATTTTCTTCCTTTGTTAACCTCAGTCATTTATTTTTTGTTAACCTCACACATTTCTGTTAATCCTGATCAAGAGCCATTTCAGCTAGCTCTAGCCTCCTAAAAGTTAGGGGCTACTATGAGCTAATCTGCTTAGATTCTTCTGTAAAGAGAGTAAAAGCTTTTGAAAAAGATCTGCTTCAAGCAGGTTGTCTTGTCTTAGGTGGTTTTTTGAGGCTGGAATAAGTCACTGCATGCATGCGCATTTCCATTGGCTATAAAGAGAAGAAAGATGGCTAGCTCAAACCAGCCATATCAAAACTGCGTATTTACTGCCAGGTAAGGATTATAACTATTCTGCAACTTCATTACATATGCAAACAAGGATAATAAATGATTCATATTTTTAGTGAAAATTTATGGCTGTAAATAGAATTATTTTGTTAATTAGTGAGAAGTAATTGGCATTTATTAACTCACCTATCTTATTCAAATTCCTTTCCTCATCTCATTTCCCTTGTCTCACTCAGCTCCCTGGGTAATTTTTAATTGGAGAAATAATGTATTTTCAGCCCAAAGCCTCTGATTTCCATACCAACTCTAACCACTGAGAGACCCTGATTGCTGGAAAAACATTATCTGATGACAGCAAAGAAGGGGGGGGAAAAAACAAACAAAAAACCCCCAGAAAACAAATTTCAGAGCATTAGAACATTAAAACGTTAGAAACAAAAGCAGTTCTGAAAGGGAGTTGTATATCTGCCTGCCCTGGGGAGAAGAACCTCGTCAGGATTTAACATTTAGACATTCTCAGAGTGGCCAGGGATTTGGGGCAGCTACCTCTTCTGAGTCTCTAAAAGTATGTTTCTCTACAGATTCCTGATTTTCATGGGGTTTTGACAGTTAATTGAAATCATGCCTAGAATTTTTCTCAGGTTGAATTCCTCCAAAATACGTAAAATTGAAAAGAAGTAGTTTAGAAATATCTTGCTCAATATTACGTCTGACAGAAGGTCACTTTTGTGTCTTAGATGATATGTCACACTGCTGATAAAAGCAGGATGAAACTTTTTTCTTTCCTCCACTGTGTATAGATTTTAGAAATCTTTTGAATTTTGGAAATATATTAATCCATCATAGCCAAGAGTAAAATTCAACTATATTTTATCATCTCTTCATTAAGCATAAGTTTGCTTTCTCTTTTCAGTATAGCGAAACTTCAGTAAGATGGGATGAACCTCAAGCTGTGTCTAAACCTCTAAGTAGATGTAGAAGTGAGAGAAATTTTTCCATTTTCTTTTTTCTTTTTTCTTTTTTTTTTAAGAGAAAGAAGGATAAAAGAAATAGGTCATGTCACCAGAGGTACCCAGATAGCAAATCAGAGACAGAAAAATATTCGCTGCAGCTCCCTGCTGTCCTTTGAGATAAAGCATACAGAGGGAATTCTCTCCATTTTCCAATATACAAGCTAAGTTTCAAAAGCCTGCCCATCATCAGGGAAGAGTTGTTCCCACTGACTGTAAATAACCCTTCCCTCTTGGCAGTTCTGCTACTGCCGTAATACTGCCAGAAGATATAGGCCTCAAGGTGTCTACAGCACAGAATCAGTGAAATGTTTCATTGTGAATAATGTATTTTGGCAAATGCTTGATCTTATCTTTTAAAAGTAAAACTGAAACTAGACTTCCACAGAGTTCAGACATTTCATCTTTTTAAAGGGGCTCCTTTGACAAAGTAACACAGACTTGGCTATCCTGTGTCTCATTTTCTCCTACTATATCAAGATATTAGGCTGTACAACTTTGATGAACGTGTCATCCCTTTCAAAACCGCACACCAAAAAAATCAGAATGTCTGTTAAAACAGGCTATCTGCAAATGTTACCTCCTTATGTCTCAGATCTCAGCTAGCTGTGCCATCAAAAAAATCAAAATGTCTATTAAAATAGGCTATTTGCAGATGTTACTGCCTTATGTTTCAGAACTCAGCTAGCTGTTCCATCCACTTCTGTTCCTTCTTTGCAGTAGAAAAGCTTGAATTCGGGAATAAGACCTGAACCAGTTGCAAGAAGAATACTTTCAACACCTATGATCTCACCATGCATTCATTAATGAAATCAGCAATCACAGGAAAGCATGTCTGAGATAAACGAAAATGGAGAAAATGGAGATGGCACCCTAACCAAAAGAAAAAAAAAAGAAAAAAAAAAAAGAGGAGGAAACTCTCTGTATCTATGCATATGTGAACAGTGTGTGTGAAAAGAGAGAAAGAGAAATGGAAAAGCACAAGGAAAGAAATGTGATGGAAAAGAGGCCAAGAGGAAAAAATAGGTGGAGACAATTTAAACCGCAAACAAGTGAGAAAACAGTACTATGAAACATAAAAATAGAGAGAGATACAAGAGACTAAATATGTATATATATAAACATGTATATACACACACTTAAAAGTGCCAAAAAATTTGAAAAAAAACAATTAAACATGTGTAAATGGACAGAGCCAGACAAATCATATGAAATGACAAGCAGTAAGGAAAGAGAAGTGAAAAATTAATATGAATAAGGAACAGGAAGACAGGAAGAAATAATTCAAATAAATTATCTATCAGTATTAATTACAGATGATTATTTTAGAGGTTTTTTCTGCATGCAGGGTACCTACCATTTTCAGTTCCGTAGCTTACATTCCTGATTCCTCTAAAAACAAGCAATATCTAAAAAATTCACAGCAATTCATTTAATTCCCTTATTCCCTGGTTCTGAATATTGTTTGGGATGGTGAACCAATTTGAAAAGATTTGAGGAAATAGGAAAAGCAAAGCAGTAATTCTTAGGAGACCAATTTAACATCTTGAAAATAAAATGAGGAAAATATATGTCTGGTCTTTTCATTTACATGCTTAAAGTTTTTATAGCTTTAGTTTGTGTAAATACCATATTGTCCTTTATTATTTCTGCTCCCTTCTTATATATACTATATTGTGACACATTCTTCTTATGGTTAATTTAGCTTCTCACTGATGTAATTTCTAGAAACATATATTAAACTTCTGGAATGGGACTCACCTCTAGATTGAAAATCCAAAATTTAGACCTCTAAATTTTGGGTGTCTTTATGTGAGTTAACTGTTTCGTCTCTCACTGCAGGCAATGGAGATATGGTTAGGTCAGTCAATGGAGCCCAAAGGTCACTTTAAAGTAGTCATCAACAGATCAGCGAGCTGACCTTTCTCTAGGTTCCTTTGGCTGTATTGCCAAGGGACACAATTCAGTGACTATACAGAGTTGCCTAGACTACACAAAATTGCCTAGTACCATCTGATTTGCCAAGACATCTGCATTGTATTAGCAGATATGAAACTGGACCCCAGGGAGACCCATACCATCCCAGACTGGCTTCTGGAGGCCTGCAGGGGATGCACGGGAGCATCCCAAGTGATTCTACACGTTCACATTTCAGCAACTGAAGTGAGCCCTTAGTGCATCTAGAAACACCCACTCAAAGACACCCCCAATATCTGATATCGTATTCCTTATTTTCAGGAGTTGCAATGGACATTCTGCATAAAAACTCTGATTTTAGTTTTGGGATAGTGACTACAACAGTTCCAAAGGGTCAACTGATTTTCTGAGAGAAATTCTAATTTTCTACCAGTTTACTTTAAGTGTTGCTAGTTCACTTCCTCTCACTGAATATCAAGCTTCATGACTGCTACACAACGCTGAACAGCAGAAAATCAAGTTATGCAACAGGCATCACATTTATTTTTATGCACTCCTAATGGTGTTTTTGATGATCTGATCACTGTGAGCAGTGAATAGGCTGCACAAAAGCATATCTCATGGACAGAAAGGCATGCTGAATTTAGCATTTATTTATAGCAACAAATGAGCATTTCCTCTAGGAGCACTGAACACCCAGCCTGATTATGAATCTAACATTTGATTCAGCCTGCATGATCTGTGGATCAATAGGTGCAGCAGTACATTCTGGATAGAGTAAGTCTTGAAAATGGAAAAAAAAAAAAAAAGAGGAGCTGTAGAGGAAATGATAATTGAACGAAAGAAGCAAAATCAGAGTCACTGAAATGCAGTTAACTGAATATTTATAACTCTTAAAGTATACCTGGGGCATAAAACTACCGACACTGGAAAATGAAACTGACTTCTAGGAAGGTTAAGGTGGGAAATTTTGTTCTCAATTACATTAGTCAATTATACTATTCATTGAAGCAATCAACCTACTCCAGATTTGCATGGATATAAATGAGGCCAAGTAGAGCTAGTCAAAGAATGACCTTTCTTTAAAGGAAATATTGTTTTAGATTTATTTTTAGACCAAATTTGAACCAAGAGAAAAAGTTAAAACTTGTTTACAAAGCTGAAGCAGGCCAGGGAACATAAAAATTTTGGTATCATTCAGATCCCTTGTTTTTTAAAAATGGAAAAGTAATCTAGAAATAAATAAATCTTTTTTATTATTGTTATTACTATGGAAATATTAAAGCATTATGCTGTATTTTTTTAAATGGGAGAAGTCAAATAATGTAAAATCTACAATTTTTAGTAAAATGATCACTAATGTGGCATTTTGTGATAGACAACTATTCTGATGAAGGTGTCCAAAATACTCAGAGATGTCCCATTTTTTCCAACTGTAAATAAGTCAAATATGTCTTTGCTGTAATATAATTCTATGCCACTTGATTGAGAAAATTTTTGCTGGATTCAGACAAGAATGTTGAATTTTTAAGCAGTGCCCATCCCTTTTCTCATTAAAAATTCTGGATGAAGGTTGGAATGGATTTTTTAAAATGATATGGAGTTAAAATTCAGTTCATTAAAATACAACAGTAGGGCATTTGCTGAGCATCAGGAGAAGTTTTCCATACAAATGAGGCAATGTGGAACTCGTACTGTGGAGCTGATCATTAAGAATTCTAATCATCTGAAATTCCTCACTCCGTGGGTGCTGATCTGATGGCTCCATAATTCAGTACATGAGAATAGGATTACATTAGAATTTTAAAAAAGCAGCCTTCATGGTCACAGAGGGCCAGTTTTAGGCCTTCATGAATAATATACAGGCAGGGAAGGGAAGAGACTTCTTTCAGAGTTCTAACCTGAACATTACAGAAGAGTTTTGGAGTAAAATGATTTCTTTGATTCTCTTCAGTTTTAAGAGCTTTCACAATCAGCACAGCCTAAATTTAGCATCAATGTATGAATGAGCTATAAGTACTGGATGACTTATTTTCATCAAATGTTATTAGTTCTATACAGAATAAAATTCTGTGTTGTTTAAATTGAATTAGATTAATTAAATATGTCTGCCTAGAACTGATTTCTATAGGCTTGCCACAAAATGTAACTGGTTATGCAAATTATTAGCTGCAGAACACCCTACTCTCCTTCCTGGAAACTGATACTTTAATTTCTTGTTAGTGTTGCTTTTCCCTTGAATTTCAATGAAACTTAAAATGGCCCTTGCCTGATCAGATTCAGAAAACTAAAGATTCTTAGGAACGTTATTCCCCTGAGTTCCCTGAGTTGATGTATAGCTCTGAATTATATAAATTTCTAGCAGGAATTTAGTAAAAGCCATGCTGACTTCGGCCAGCAAAGAAAAATAAGGAGATTGAGTGGAGAAATAAGCACAGGGACAGCAGTATATAAACAATACACAAAACAGAGTCCTATCTTTCCAGGAAAGTCATTGATTTACAAAGTTCCTCCTCAGCAAAGATACTGTAGTGGAAACTGCTGAGATAATTTTGTTGGGTTGTCTGTCCCTCATCTTTCACCTTTCGTAGGTGTCTATGTGGATATAAGAAAATGATGCTTCTGATGGGGAGGCATTTTCTCTGTCCTTCTGTTTTATGGAATATATAAACGACACAAATGAAGAATGCAGAATTTTTTCCAACTTTTTGCTCTATTCCTGGGGACATACTGATCTAAAATAACTTATTAATTTGGTAAAGACACTCCAAGGATCTGCTAGAGGTGAGATTAAAAACAGCACTCTAGTGCATGGAGGTTCTGTAACAATGAGTAATATTTTGAGGAATATTACACACACACTCATTAATACAAATATTCCCTCTATTTTGGCCAGTGACCTGAAAAGTACATTAGTGGGCTCAGTTTAGTCACATTTTATCTCTGGTCATAAAGATGATTTAGCTGCTGAAAATACATACAAAAATCAATAACATATGTTTTGAAAGAGCAACAACACTTAAAAAATTAAACCAACCATTTCATGGAGGACTAGGGAATTAAAAGAGCAAGGGAGGAGCGAAAAAAAAGAGAGAAACATATAAAAGCATGTGTTTAAACACAAAGTAATTTGATTTCTTTTGTAGAAAGAAACCTAGCCATTTCCAATTTTAGTATGAAGCAACACATCTCTAGAATTATCTACTCAATATCAAACATCCCAGCAAAATACTAGGGCTATTGTGCCTTTCTTTTTGTTCCTTCTCTATCCAATCTCTGTTTTTGCCCACTTCCATTCCTACTTCTCCATAGGACAAGGAATCTGTATCTTCATTCATGTTCCTCCATTTTTTTATATTTTTCAGCTTTGTGCACACATGCATACAAAATCTCCTGCTCCCAGTGAGAAATAGGTCTAACACAGCCTACTTTGCTTAATCTTCCTTATTCCTTTCAGAAAACAAAATCCAAAAGATCACCATAATGTTTTCTGTTTAGTTTGCTCTCAGAACAAAATGACTTTATATATACTCTTTGCTAAACATATCATTCTAGAATAAAATCCTACATTATTATGATGCCATAATAAAAGTGATATTGAATTATAATCTTTATCTTGTCATTGTCTCTACTTAAGATTTTAAATTGTCTCAGTTTTCTTTCCTTTGACTTTTGACATCCGTTTTTATATTTCTTTTTTTTTCTTCATTAGTACTGCCCAGTTCTTGTCTGCTGCAATTCTTCTCCGTGCCATTCTGCTACACTTTTCATCAACATTCCTGTAATCTCACCACTGTCTGAATTTTGTTTTCTTTTTGATATGAAACATTTTAGGCACAAGCAAATGAGTTCAGGTGTAGAACAGAACATTGTTCAGATGAAGTAAAAGTGCTAATAACATCCTGATACCTCTTTGGGACAAAACTGATGAATGAGAGAACAGAGCTTAGGAGCACTTTGCACTTTGGAGTGAGAGTAAAATGCTTAGTCATGAATGTGACTAGTCATAATGTAATTTAAATGTTGGAATTTATAAGTACAGAGTTTTCTAGTCTGAAGAAAATTAAACGGAATTAACTAAAGATGTGAATATAAAATATACTAAACACCTCCTTGGTTATCTCATTCAAAAGAGAAGTAGTGTTAATCTGCTTTAGCTTAATCTCTGTGAGGGAAGGAAAAGGAAGGGGCATCCATACATGAATTTAATGCACTTTAACCAATGGTCTTTAAATTTATACCATTAATTAAATTGGCAAAACTATCTTAACTGTAGAATAAACATGCCCTAAAAGGTAGAATGATCAAGAATATTGAAAGTTGCACTGAGATTAATTGAAATAGAAGATTTTAAAGAATCTCCTGAGATATTTTACTAATTACTCATTCAGGTCATTTTACTAACTACTTAGAAAAGGAGAGGCTCAGCACTATTAAAACAAATTTTTAGCAACAAAAACACTCACTTTGAGCAAAGATGGTTCATAGAAGAACATCTTTTCAAAGAACTATGCTGGAAGATAGGATGCTGGCTACCCCGAAGAGTGTATGAAGGTGAGAGGGCAATTCTTATTACTATTTTTATTTTAATCTTTTTACCATTGATTTTAATAAAAGTCTTTTTACCATTTCTTTAATAAAAGAAAAATAATTTTAGCTCTATTGCGGGAAAACACTTGAAAGGAAACAACTATGGCATCAGAGGCATGCAAGACAAGTGTCTGCAGAAAGAGGGGTGAATCATGGAAACATTTTTTAAATGCTAATTTAGAAATGTAATTGAAAACAATTAAACATTTGTATACCCGAGGGACAATAAGGAGCAATGCACTGAATAATTCCAGTAGTTAATAACCAACAACAGCACTTCAAAGGAAGGGCTGAGAAATCAAAGAAAGCTCTCTTTATTCCCCTTTGTCCTCCAGTTACTTCTTACACACAGCACGGAAAGTATGCAAACCTCTAAAAGCTAAATATTACAGATCAAAGATTCCTGCACATTTATCATTCTCATGAAGTACTTTCAGATGTTATACTGCTTTGTTAAGGAAGCTGTAGACCAGGAAGGAGGTTGATGAAGCTTCGAATATACTGGTTAAGACATAATACAATAGCTTAAGACATACTGTAGATACCATACTTAAAGAGACTTTAAAGACAGAAGGAAGTGATCAAAATGGCAAAGGGAAGTATAGCAAGTAAAAAAAGTAAAAAAAAGCTGAGTCCTCTTGAGCTAGAGGGCTGGACAGTTCCAAGTAGGCTTTCTTAACAAAAAGAACACAAAATATGTAGTCAAAAGACCATTTTTATTAATAATGTGCTAATTCTGGAGTGTTGTGAAACTAATTCACCTTGTGACCTGGGTTATATGTTTTAATATTTCTCTTTTTGGTAGCTTCAATTGGTTATTAGAAACATGTTTTTAAATAAGTAGTCTTTCGTCCTTAAATCTTGTTGAATAGTAAAGTTAGCTCTGAATAATCTGGTATGTGTCAAGAATGCTACTTTTCTGGTGTGCAGGAACTGTAATTTAATAGTGAACTGCAAAATTTCTCAAATATATATCAGTTGATATGTTTATCACGTTCAAGAGACAGTCTGCAAAGCAGACCACTCCAATGGCCAGCATGTAGGCCATGTACTATCTGCAGTTTATAGGGAGATGTTTTTCTCAGCAGAGCTACCCAAGCCTCTTTGGCAACTGCATGATAGCAAGGAGAGATCCTGAGGCTGTGAGTAATCACTGCAAACTCCTTTTACAAGGACACTTTTCAAAGATGCAGAAGATTTTTGTAGTGTCAGCAACTAACTGTATGCCTTGAAGTTCCCCTCTTAACCTTACTTACACAAGAAAAACATACTTTCAGAAAATGTTATCAAGGGGTCTTGTTTTTCAAGGAAAAGCAAGAATAGAAGTTTTCATCAATAAATTACAAATTTCCCTAGCTAAATGCAATGATAACTGTCTTTGTTCTTCATTTTTAGGACTATGTTACTGGTATAACACTAACAATATCTCTAAATGCATAACATAATTAACTTCTGTGGTATATCACAGTACAAGAAAATCTAATAAAAGTCACATTTTACTCGCTTTGCGAAGCATCTTAAAAACAAGACAACAATGTCATTGTAGCTGATCTTTTCTTCTTTTGAACAGTGTGAGGGAATCCTTATTCAGCCAGGACATGGAGCCACATCCACTTTGTCCTTGAGGTGAGCACTTCAACAGGGCTTTGAGTCTCTAATCTTAGGAGTTATCCAAATAGACTATTTGTTCAGCAAATCAGGAATAAGCACACTGAGTAGTTACAGAGCCTATCCTCATCATCTTAGCTCCACCATCTGTATTAGAATTCAATGACTGACACCAGGTGAGGACTTGGTCTCAGGTTCCTCATGGGGTTGGTTGTTCTTGCTGATTTTGTACTCTGTTAACTTTTGGCCTCAAAGAAAAGTTTGGGGGTTGCAGATTAAGTTGCCGGTTGCTGTTAATTTTTCAAAGGAAAGCCACAAATGACAGTGTACTTTAAAATTTTTTCTCTTTTTTTTGATATTATCATAATGTGCTTGATTAAGAAAATGCTGCTAAACATTAACAAAACATAAATTTGATGAGAAAAGAAGCAGAGAAGAGAGAAGAAAAGAACCTGGAAGCAATATAGTTTCTGCTGTTTTGATTGTGTAAAAAAGTCCACAGGAAAAAAAAAAAAAGAATCTTTAGTGGGAGGACTAATTAGAAAGAAACAGAGGTTGATCAGCTAGAGTAATTTTTATATTTAGTTTTTATGACTTTCTAGTACACAAAAAGCCTCTCTGTTTACACTACATTTTCCCTTCTAATTAGAAAAACATTCCAGAATATATTCTTTACTGTTGTTGTTTGGGAGGAGTATACAAACCAGAGTGCTTACATATCCTCTCACCTATTCCGAGCAGCTAAGAAAAAAGGAGGATTTCTGCCAGATAATTACTTTCCACTTGTCTTAACAGTTACAACCCTTTCTGCACCATGGTTAATACTGCAGCATGGCCCTGCATTTTGCCCCCTGCAGGGCTGTCGCTGCCCTGCTTCGGCCCCTGCTGCAGGCTGCCCGGGCAGCAGAGCCTCAGAGGACAAATGTGTCTGTCCTCCTCTGAGAGCAGCTCGGAGAACAGGATGCGAGCCTGAAAATGGGGAACCCACAATCCTCAGCCACTATCAATTCACACACGGGTTGTGATCTCTTCTCCAAAAGGTTTAGGAGTACCACAGTGCTTCTTTGCATTGCAATGCTGTTTTATTTATGTAGGTATCTTTTTCCTTTGGGTCCCGTGACAGAATCACATGCTCTTGATTGCCATTAGTACATAATAGTAATGAAACTGTTCTTCACATCTGGACAAGAAAATAAGCAACATCAGTGAGCTGATGTAGGGGTGAGGAGGGAGATATTCAGCAGTGGCAGCTTTTAACCTAATGAGGTTAACCTAGCTGGATTCCTGGTAAAGGCAGAGAAAAGTTCTTTTAAAGTGTGAAACAAAGCTGGAATTTAATTTAGGTACTTTCTGTCCACTTTTGGAAGGATTCTTTCCCTGGCTATAGAGGGAGCCTGGTGTTCCCAGACTTAATGTGAATATTTTTGAATGTTTATTTCCTTCCTTTCCAACCCCTGGAAGACAGTTATCATAAAAAAAAAATCTGAAAGATCAGCCTGAAACAAACCCATGGATGTTTACATTTAGTAACTGGATTTAGACTCATATTTCCCAAACAGTTTCTTTGAAATGGATCAAATTAAAATCCAAATGGAAACCATATATTTACCCTGAATTAATACCCACAACTCTTAACTGTGATAGGCCTAATAGGTCTAATCATGAGTTTTCAGAGAGATTCTGTGCAAAAAGGCCTGGGATAGTCATTTAGAAGACTTACACATGAAAGTAATTATTATTACTATTCTAAAAATCCTGCAAATGATAAAGTTATGTTAAAGGGAATCCTCTGAAGCATTTGATGTGTACTGAAGTAGAAATGCCTCTGGTTCTCCCTAGGTAACCTTCATCAAAGTATTCCATCCTCTAACTAAATCATCATTGTAAATGTGACCAAAATGAAAGGAAACAATAATCTTTGCAGTCAGTGATAAAGATTTATAACCTGCTTTTCAATTTTTGTTGCTGCCCCAAAGTCATTCAGAATAGATCCAGAGGAATTTTATTCATTCTATCAATGTGAGCAAAGGATGTGACCTCCTACAAAAGCAGGTAATTTGCGCTTAATATAGTGGTGTAAACATTTATCAACATGGCATTCTTTCATTGTGGAGGGTTGTGTATATTCTTTTTTTCTTTTCTTTTTTTTTTTTTAACCTGGATGCCTTCTCAACCAAATTGAATTAACTTCTAATTTGTGCTTTTCAGTAAGGCTGGTAATGCATAAGAGTAATTAAAAATACAGGTTCCTCATCACTATAGTAAATGACCTAAATTTTGTAACAGTGAATGAAATACAGCTTCTATTTAAACATCAAAATATGTGGTGTATCAAGGACCACTTCCTGTTTTTTTATGCATAAAACTCATTTTGAATTTTTAACGGGCAAGAACAAAACTGACTCTTTTATCCTAACTGCATTCCAAGGCAAAAATGAGTTGCAAGTTAACAGAAACACTGGACAAGAGAAAAGCACAGAAAACATAATAGTGCATTTGAATCCTTAATGTAACCAAGTACTTAAACACGTGAGTATATAAGGAAGGCGATTTACATCAGTAGAGCAGCTCACCTGCTTCAAGTTAAATGTGTGCTTACCAACTTTTTTGGACTAGGACCTGAAGAAAGTAACTGCTATACTTCCATCCTTTTCACACACTAGGAGGGGGGAAAAAAAAAAAAAAAAGCCCTAGTGATTCAAAATGCTTTTCTTGCAATTTTAAGAGCATCAACTAAAAGGTGGCATCATCTATCACAGAGTTATTCTCTCTAACAAAATTATATTTTAATTCTTAAGGCTCAGTGTAATAAGGAATGCCACAGTCTACTGACTGCATCTCAGAAAAGCTTGTGATAAGACATGACAAATTTCTTACTGGAGCAGATGATCATCAGATCACCCAGCACAACTCTAATGAAGCCATAAAGCCATGAAGATTTACCCCAGCTGAGGATTTTACAAGCAATGGATTATGGAGCTGTTCCACATTCTGAATACAATTTTAGATTCAAATTCTTGAAATAATTATGAGCATGTTTAACTGTAGATACATAATAATACAGATTGCATTTATGCAGCTTAATAAGTATCACGGAAAAGTTTAAATATCCATGCAAATTCACTATATGCCTTGTATTGCAGAATAAAACTGGCCTACCACTCAAAGTCTCAAAAGTGGTAGCTAATAACTTCTTTGCAGTTGTCATTGTTTTTTTACAATACATGTTAATTTACATAAGCTTAGTCAAAAATCTAATATCTGACTATCTTTAGGAATATCATTAAAAGCAAACCTCTGGGTCCTACCTATTCCAACTAACTATAGTCAGTTTGCTATTTTTTTGGAAAGTGTAGCAGAGTGTAACTGGATTCAACATCCACTGTCATTTTAGGGAAACACTCACACTATGAAGTCAACTGAAAATGAAGTATTATTTGTATAGAAACACAAGCATAACAATTTTTTTCACTAATAGCCCTAGACCTACCCAGGCAAAATCCTATAGAGAATATTGACTCTGCAGAGTTAAATTATAAATAAAGTCTGGGAAGTCACTTCTTTCTTTTAAGTGAGTTGAATCAATCTTTCAGGATGATGCCTCGTGCAGCAGACTTGATTTAGCTCCAGTTGCTGTTGATGCGATCACATTGTAGCATTAATCACCTACAGACCAAGGGAAGTAAAAAGATATCGAATGTATTTGTTGACCTCTCATTTGTGTTTGACACTGACAGAAAAGTTCAATCTGTCAGACATCACTGTTACCTAATTTTACTTTGATCATTAAAACACTCAGTGGAAGAAAATTGAAAATTTACCTTGGCAACCACGCCAGTGATGTGAGAACACTCAACAACAGACCTTCAAGCTTCTGTGCTCATATCAATGTTCTCTTATTATTCTTTGCCTACTAGGCCTTTCCCATTCATCAACTCCATCATCAGAATTATGTATCTGAATGGTATATATGACTTACAATTCAGAAGGCTGAACAAAACCTTAAAAATAAACTCATGGTTTTAGTGACTTATGTGAAAATTAGTGATTGAAACCAAATGCTTTACAAGATTGCAATATCCATATTCCACTTGAACAGGCAAAAGCCATAAAACAGCTCACAATACATTTCTACTGCACAAGATTAAAGTAAATCAACAACTGCATAAAGTATCTTGCAGCTGCAGAGTAGAAGTACTAGTTACCAAAAGCAAATGGAAGACACAAGACCAATAAATATCACTAATAAGCTAGTATATAGTACCAAGACAGTGATACTCATACTCTAGGGATTTCAGCACTGGCATTAGTTGTGTTTTCAGTATAGCATTGCTGACATTTGTTATTAGCAGCCCTCATACCACATTGCTAGGCAAAAATCTCACTTTAAGAATGATAAGCGATGCATTAAATTCTATTCCAAATTCCCTGGCTCCCTATTGTTAAAAATTGTGCCAGCAAGTATCAGACATGAAGGATCAATGCTATGGAAGCACCAAAAAATTATGACAACTTAGTGGACCATAATGGCATTAATGACACATCTGGCCATCTAAAAATTTAGAAAACTTCCAAATATATCCTGAGATCTTTTAACAGAACACAGAAAATGATAATTTTATCTCGAATGATAAAAAGTGACAAGAAACATCAGTGATTTGATATTCCAAACAAGGACCTTTATGGCTCCAACAGAATTAGTATAAAGAGTCTTTTTTTCTTTATGATATTGGACTATACTCAGTAATATCCTAACAGTTCACAGAAGGCATAAATATTTTTTACAGTAATGGTGCTACACAATTTTCTGTATTGTAGGCGTGGAAAATTGAGATTATCACTCATACTTGAGTATATATTTACTACAAAAAGCCTAAAAGAAATTCATCAAGTCCCCTCTGGCTCTGTTGAATAGTTATATAACCAGAGTATGAATTTATAATCTAATGTTGCTTCTCAAAATGCCATATTCAAGAGAAAGAACGCAAAGAAAGAGAGCACCAAGACACAAGAGTAATCCTACTTTGCTGAAACAAGTTATCTAGATGCATGATGTTAGGCGCACATACAACATCCGCAAGAGTGTAGTCTTAGTCATTAGCATTTAGCCTTAAATTTTAAAATGCCAGGGAGACTACAGTAGCTGCAGCCTGCATGTACTACTTTAGGCTTTTCAATATTCTGCATTTTGTTGTTTGTTTGTTGCTCTATTTCCTTACAGATTACTAAGGCTGTAATGATGAAAAATTGTCACTAGCAAATCAAATTTCAGAAAGCTAACAAAATCAAAAGTAATTCTGTTCACTATTACCTTTCAAGGACTATATAACACTTTTGACAGTTATCGCAAAGAATGTGAAATATCATAAACCTGTTATCATGACAATGATTTTCATAGCAATTGAAAATAGTATGAACTCAGCACAATCTTGTCTATGTTTCAGAACAAGTTAATTTAACACCATTCATCATGACTGATATTCTTTGTGGAAGGATGTTAACCCAGATCTGAAGGTTTGCTCCGGGTCAGCTTTCGCCTGTGGCTAAAACATTTCTGTAACCCCTGGCTAAATAGACCATGCACGTCAATGTTGGATTTTACTGAGGGAGGGGGAAAAATCAGAGAGAAAAAGAGAGGAAGACAGTGGGGAGAGAGGGAATTGTATTTTTAAACATTTAAATGCTTTTCTTCTCTACTGTAAGAAACCCTGTTACATAGGAGAATTACTCAAAACATAGCTGCTTTCTTTATTTCCCATATAATAGTTAATACAGCTGCTGCTATTCTTGAAGACCTATACAAGTCAACGGAAATGGAGAGCAGACAGGAGAGCTGAACAAACCCCAGTGATTATAAAGCTGAAATTGAAGAGTAAAATCTTTGTTCCTTTCAAGCCATGGTGACATTTGCATTGAATCATGAGACATGGAAGGGTCGAGTACCTCAAGTAGCTGAAATTGGTGAAACTCACTGATGTCAATGAAATGTAAGCTTATTAATTAAGTAAACTACAGCAGTATTTCAGACAGTATATCATAATAATTGACTGGTCCTTTTTTAAACAGCATCTAAACACCAGCTTCTTGAGTTTGTCACTCAAACATCATATTTATGATTCTGTCTTTGAAAGAAATGAAAGTTATTGGGAGGGAGTATCATCTCGAGTGAACTGAGCAGAAGCTTGTCACTCAAACATCATATTTATGATTCTGTCTTTGAAAGAAATGAAAGTTACTGGGAGGGAGTATCATTTCGAGTAAACTGAGCAGAAGCTGGTGTGCTTTTTCTTATTTCCAGATCCACCATGACTCTGTTTTGTGACTTTAACCATAAAACAAACAGTACTCACAATTCCTCTGCTCTCATGCTTTATCTACTTTGTACTAGAAGAAATGTTACTGTTTAGTCATGTTCAAGAAAAACATAAAGTTTTGAGTGAAGCAACTCTGAGAATTGGCCTTTCTCATCATTTCCCAAAACTGACCCTGAATGCAAACTATTTTTCACTTGTAAAAAAATTTATCTTGCTCTGTTATTTGTAACCCTCTTCACTGCTGCTGAAGACCATTAGGAGGAGTGCTGAAATCCTGCATCTTCTATTCTTATTTTTGTATTTCCAGTACAAGTTTTATATGGCAATGCGTTGGAATGTTAATGAATCACGGTTGATTCTTTATCTGAAACAAAACAATCACCAATTTCTTATAAAATGTGTTAATCATTTCTGAAAGGCATTCATTTGTCCTATATATACAGCAAGAGCTTTGGTTTTATTGCCATCTACCACATCTACCACTTTGGTCATTCATTCGCAGCTAGAACTATATTACTTTTAGTGCCTTTAGAAATTCATCATGTAACTTTATCTTTAACCACAGATGTTTTACAAGCTATATTACACTTTTCTGAATTTCATATATTAAGAGAAGTATATTTGTAGACTGAACATATTTTTAGTTAGCAGTCAGCAATCACAACTATTACAGGTCAATGTGATTAATGGCATGTTTATCTCACGGTTCGGATCTCTGATTACTACCTGTGTAGACATATCTAGCACCTGAGTTACCCTAGGTGCTAATAACACTATACCAATGATGATATAAATGCTAGTGTGGGCTAAAAAAATTCCAGATTATGCACTAGGACTAGGTAGTTTGCACTGAATTCTGTTCAGCAATGGCTACACAAAATAACACCCATATTATCTAGTTTAAGGCTACTCTTCTCAAGCCTAATCAAGCTGCACTCCACTTTTGAGCTGCAGGGTGAAAAAAGCTTCGGCCAAACCAAAGGAGAAGTTTTTAGGACGAGAAATGATAACCCTTACCAGTTTGTTCCTTTGTCAAAAGTCAGCACAAAAAAAATGGGTTTAACTGAGATTTCAGATACAACTTGTAGCTGTTGCGGGCTTTGTATTTGCAGCCATCTTGGTTGCAGCTAACAGAATCCCTCTGAATTCGGCAGCGGTATCATATCCCAAATGATAGAATGCTACTAAGATAAAAATAAATAAATTAAAAAGACCGTCGGCATATAACCCAGCTAGATTACATAAATATCCAATGTCTTGCTGTGTTTTTACAATCGAGTAGTGAATACGTTAATGATGAGATATCTTAGTTCAAAGGAGATAATATACTCTACAACAAACACCAGCACTGAGGATAGAAATTGGTGAAATGAAATGGTAATTTCATTTCAAAAATCTGACTGTTTAAAAAACAAGCTTGTATTATGTATTGACTTAAAATATAAATATTCCCCTAGACCAGTGCAGCAGAATTGTTGTATGTTCTTTTAGAATATCAACAAGAAATAGACAATAAATATTGTACCCCTGTCATCAAATCATCATACTCAGTAGGCACCTGGGCTCACTGCTGGTTCAAATAGGAGCTCTATTGACATGAAAAAATGGTTGGAATCTATCAGTTGATGGACTTGCTGAAAAACCTTTGTGGCTTTGCCGCTAAGGAGTAAATTTGCCTAGCTTAACACGCCAAAAGAAATCCAAGCCTGATTTCAAGTAATTTAAATTTAAATGTTCAGCAAGACGTAGCTATGAGGTATTTGCCTCTCTCATCCTCCCTCCCTGCTCAGTGCATAGTATCTCCAGTTCTGCTCTGCAGAGTTCAAGTTTTGAACTCTGCCAAGCTAAGCAGAGAATAGGTGGCTCTGCTCTAAGTCTTTAAATTAGAATATATCTCCTCAGTTGAAACACTTTTTCTTTCGCTTTGTTCCAGAACAGAGTAAGAGGTGGCAAAGATATTATCATAACTGTCACAGTCAGGATGATTTTTTTTTCCCCCACTGGAAAGTTCCAAACCCAAGAGAAAATTTCCACAGTCTCTCCAATTAAAGACTATTTTGCAGTGTTTACATCAGAAAAAAATGGTGTTAGTGTAGAAAATTTGCCATTCTCTCTAAAAATATTCAGAGTGTAATGTAATGTTTTGTATGCTGCATATGTCAATTCCAGTAATGACTTTGAACTCACAAGTGTAATTTGCAGAGTGGAAGAAAATGGTGGAGATTTTTTGCAAAAGCAAACTTAAGTGCAGTTTCTAGTCCTACTGAAATATGTTGGCTAAGGGAAAAAAAAAACATATAGCCAACATATTTCTCCTTTGAAAATATGATATAACAATGATTTAAAATTTTCTTCTTTAAAATACCTTTTTCTATTCTTTAAAATACCCTTTTCTCTATGTAATAGAAAACAATACTAAAATGTATTTTGTTCTGATTTGGTTTCAAATCTGTGCACTTTCTCAACAAGAAAAGCATTAAATAAATGCAAATTTTTTAAGGTTTCCATAATTTATCAGTTAAAAAACTTGATATGTTAAAACATTACCTTCTTACAGAAGCACTTGTAGTGTAAATTCTGGGGATATGACTGAATGAAGAAAACAAGATTGTTAATGGGTTTTGTATGAAAAAAAGAATATTTTTTGCAAGAAACAAGGTACGCAAAATGCAGACTTTTTTTAACCTTTCTAAGCTTTGCCTATAGAAACCAGGGACATAGAGTCAAATTATTTTTCATACATAGACAATTATCTCTCTCCTGCTGAACAAAGTTGAAAAGATGAAATACTAGGACTCCACCTAAAAACACCCATGTGTAAGAAGTTATTATTTCAAATTTTACCAGAAATTTTCAGATCTATTAACCTTACTCAATAGGTCCATGCCAAGGCAAGGCTGAACCAGAACCAAAGATGCCAAACTAAAAGTGAAGCATCTAAGCACCAGAAGATTTCTCTTGCTGTATACCTCTCAGTGACTTTGCCCAAAGAGACGTGCTATGGAGATAACTGCTCAGGCAACCAGCTTCCAGGTGACCTTGTCCTGAGCCTTTATAGAGATCCTTGCAAGAGGAAGGCCACAACACTGTTTTTAAGGGATGTAATGAAACTCACCACCTCTTCTCTTCACATGGATTAATTTCACAAGCTGTCACAAACTTTCCCAAGTTCCTCAGTGTCTTTTGGGCATGACATCAGTGGTCTCCAGTAGGGTGAACAATTGTTTAATCAGCTTGATAATTTTCTGCAAATCAAAATGTAAATTTGGGGGAGGCAATAATTACAAGGTTTGGTGTAGTCAGAAGCTGACTTTAACATTACTTTACATTCATTAACCAGATTTAGTGGCTTATCAATCATAAAATATCTCTAAAGAAAAGAAGAAATTTCTACTTGTTTATAAAAGGAAAATTAGGAGATAAGAAAGGTATTTTCCAGAATTTTATCTGTCTGTCTGAATAACTGTTGATATCTTCAAATGTTATGAATGAAATAAATTGAAAAATCTTGGTACAACCTACATGTGGAGGGCTAAATGGGCCAGATACAAATGGACAGGAGACTGATACAGGTATCAAGCACACTCATGGTCACTCCCATGACCACTCTTTATGTACAATCTATTCAATAAATTTGATAGCAAATGAAAAGAGAAAGCTGAGGAAGTTGACTAAGATTAGTTTTAGGTAGGGAACACCTACTATTTTAAATAAAATTCTAAATTTTAGAAGCTTCCAAAACCTCACAAAAAAAAAAAAACTCAGCTGATTTTGTTCACAGAAGTGAAGACTATATACATGAAGCAGTGTGCATGCACATATATATAAATTTATACATACATATATCTATCTCTATCCCTATATGTCTATCAAAAACACTACATGAAACAGGAAATTATTCCTGCTAAAGGCTTTAAGAAACTCCAAATCCTAAAGGGTAGGTTAGACGTTAGGAAAGCATTTCGGAGATGAGTAAGCCCCAACAGTGCTTACTCTGCAAGTTTGGAACTTTCTGACACCAAGGGCTTAAGAACAAACAGAATCTTACTCTTGTGAGACCTGCATAAATACAATCACAAACCCCCTCTACAGAACTTATTCATGCACCAAAATCACTGAAAACTGAAGGCTGGATGTTCTTGGATAGATTCTGTGGCTTAAAACCACATCCAGGCTTTGAAAAGTAAAAGCAAAGGTGGACAAATGACATAAATTTTATTTATATCTATATCTATATATAGCTATATATATTTATATAGATATATAATATGTATAATATAGAGATAGATAGAAATATTCTAGATTTTGCACACCTGTATAGAAATATTTCTTTAAATATACTTAATTACACATCCATATTTATACACACACACACACACTTCCTATAATAACATAAAATACATATATTTTTTTTTAGTTAGGTATATTATTTATCTAGAAAGAAAAAAATATCCACTAATCTCATAGAGCAACAAAAACTATTCACCTAAAACACATTTTCAAAACATATTGCTTAGAATACATTTTCTCAAAAATATATTGGAGGTGATAAATATAAAATGGAGGTGACAGGCTACGAGTGGAAAAGAAGGCTAAAACACCAAATGGAAGGCCGTTAGCAATACAGAAGTTGAAGTACTTCAAGTCATGCAATAATCTGCCTGTTCTTAAAGTTTTTATCGATTTCTTTCCAGGTGAAAAGCAAGTACTAGACCACCTGATGGTGTTATTTTGTTATGGAAATAACATAACTTGACAAAAGCAAAATAATAAAGGACATGACTGTATGTTTTGTTCTACAAGTTTGCATGTGTAGGCAAGACCTTCACCTTCAAAACTATTGTAGGAATCTGTTATTTTAACAGTGTCCCTAGATGCATGTCATTTCTACAGCTAAGAGAAGGCAGTCTGCAATTTTTCAAAAGTATTCGTAAATGAGTGGGAAGGGAATAGTATTTTCCACACCACTTATTTGTCAAATTTTAAAAACAGGCCTGCTTGCCTCAAAGGTTCTCATAAGAAAGGAAGGACTGTGATGATCATATTCAAATACCCACTCTAAATTAAGTAAAGGAGAGCACAAAACTGAGGTTTCCTATGCTCTAA
This sequence comes from Apteryx rowi, assembly GCF_003343035.1. Lineage (NCBI taxonomy): Eukaryota > Metazoa > Chordata > Aves > Apterygiformes > Apterygidae > Apteryx > Apteryx rowi. The sequence goes on from NW_020451142.1 coordinate 301,483, forward strand.
GGGCCTTTTTGTTTAATTTGGAGCAAGAAGCTCAACAAGGTTTCACATGTCCTAAACCTCATACCTACTGACTGTATTTGGCTCTTTCCTGTTTGGGACAATCAAAACAGACACAAAAACTCTTCCTAATTAAAATTCAATTCAAACTAGTATATTTCCATGAATAGTTTTGATAGCAACAATTCAGGACTATCAAATGAAAAACAGCCATATGGGATAATTCCCTGTCAGCTATATTTTTTAAAACATTGACATTGTTTCTATTTCTTTAAACCAGATACTTGTGTGTTGAGCAATATAGATTTCTTTCAAATTGCTGATTTATTCAAATCTGTGTGAGAAATTATGACTTTGAGTCTTCTGTGATTTTACATGCAATACATGTGCAATACATAAAACGTGCAAAGTGAGTGAACAATATTTCACATTCATTTTCAACTTACGCTCAGTGGTGACCCCACACATTAATATACTTCTACCTTCACCAGCTTGCCTACATCATTTTCTACTTTATTTTCCTCTTTTTAAAATATAGGTTCCAATTCATTGATCATATATATGCAGTAAGGCCAGGAGTATATTATGTCACTACAAACAAAAGCTGACTGCCTGAGATTTCATTTCATGAGAGAGGATGAAAAATGTAAAAACAGCAAGTGTCCTGCAGGCTGTTTAGTATTCCTTATTTATAATCTTACACTTCCACATAAATAATGTATATAGTTATAGTTATGACTGAGTAAACTGGCTTAAATATTCTAAGATAAATGAATGGCAGTGTCATCTACCCTATTATCTGACACACAAGGAAAATAAACTGTCATTGTGTATACACATATTAATGTAATATAATAACATAAAGATGTGTTTTATATTCCTAAAATTTTAACTATGCATACAAATAATGAGTATTTTAATTGTATCTTTAAGTTGTATTATTGTGAGACTATCTGAGTTTGACTGTAGAGGAAGATAGATCATATTGCACTTAATTTTACTGGAATATTTTACGTCAGTTCTATTAATATTACTTGCAGAACATCAAAAACTGCCAGAGTGTTTGCTGCTTGACAACAAGAAACATGATTAAACTGCAGGTTACATTTAATTGTAAGAGGGATACTACTCAGTCACAGTCATTTTCAAGGACCAGCAAATAGAAAGGGTCAAGGTTACAACCCAGGTAATTATTATACTTAACAAGTAAGAGAGCAATGATTAAATTGTTCCTTCTGTATCTTGTATGTTCTTCTCACGCTCAGCAAGCTGAATTATGGTGCATATCTAGAATGAAGTGTTACAGGATAATTTATATGATAAGGTCTTGCACTACTGAAGAAGTTATTAAAGAACCTCATAAACTTCCCTTCTGAAAGATATATGGAGCAGTCCATCGTTGATAAAGAGTATCTGGGATTGAAATATCTACATGCAACCTGATCCTTGATCTCTGGACAAGCTGTTACTTATAATGTGCAGATAATATTTCTTTCCACTTGCATTGTGGTGCAAGTCGTTAAACAGGATACATATTACACACTGCCAATCTTTGAATAGCATGTAAAAAGCATATGAACCTTTGTAAAACTATACCATTTAGTAAGCATTGTATTTTATTGTGCCAGTCCTATAGATGCATGAGGTAGCTAATTTTATCTTTAGAGTTTAATCAAAGCAGTGCAACTTACTTTAACCATATTATTTTACAATTTATCTTTAGTCCTTTACTGTTCAAAGTATTTGAATTATTCATGATCTTAATTGCCTTCATGAAAACTTGTAAAAGGGAATCAAATTTTCAAATCATCTGTCTCACAGAGTATTTAATATAAAGTTCTGGGTTGATTAGAAAGCATTTCTGAGAGTAGTATATGAAGAGCGAGGGAGTAGCACTATATTACAATTGAAGTTGTTTAAAATATGTTTTAAATGTAAGGATGTGTCATATTTATTTTTACACAGGTACATAATTGCATATATTTGGCATCACAGAAATATCCATCTATCTGCTGCATAAATAGGCACCCAGACCAAACCATTTCTCTTTAGAAAGAGTCATAACAAAAGCTCTAATACTTTACTCTTACTCTGTGGTCATGATATTAGATATTCATATATTTGTTACTGTGATGAAAGATACACTATATTAATAAGCTAGAAAACCAAGCATTCGAAGTTCTACCCAATCCTGCCTGGTAAAACTATATTAATATCTATCTTAAGGGGATGGTAAGGAGGAATGTGATAAGCACTTCATTCCATTGCCTTTATTCATCAGTGGAAATTAAGAGTTGCAAATTGAGAGCTGGGTTGACCATTAAGATGGAGTTGGGAGAAGTGGCTTTGCCCACGAACCTCAAGCAAGACTCTAATTCATATCTTTGGATCTACAGTAAGACTTCAGCTGTGATGGTACTAAACCACGTTTATTGAAATGAATGAAGAGAGTGGGATGTGGAATTGCAAGAGTTTTTCTTTTTTATTAGAAGTTGCTCATGTTACCACACATAGTCAGTAAGCTATTGGACTCAGTAGATATAAAAGTCACTTATGAGTGACTATATTGTTGATAACCATTATTTGATTTATACACAGTGAGCATCATAGGAATTTGGCCAATACTTATAGCCCAGAGTTCTTATTCTCTCAATTATTATTTTTATTCAACAAATTCCTGTATATTTCCAACAGTCCAAGACTAATTTCAAAAGCATTTAGGCTGCCTAAACATCCTTAAACTTTTTAGCATCTGTATTAAGCATTTTAAAATATTACCTGTTGAATAGGGGTTACAAAAAAAACTCAACAATGATAAATATATCAAGCTAAAATTTGTAACAACTGAATCCATCAATCGTATTAAATCCTAAATAACCTCTTTGTGACAAAAGCACAGTTATGATACTGTGATGTCATCATTGCAATGATAATGAACATTTCCATAGTATTTTTTAGATTAACAGGTAAAAAGTACCTTAAAAAGCAAAAGCAAAAAAAAAAACAGCTGAGTAAAACTTCATATGATGTCTGATTGTTTATAAATGAAACTGAATGATAGACAATTTATTCTTTAAATAATCCACAGAAGTTTCAGAAAACATACGCATTTCCACTTACGTCCATAGGAATCTGACAACAATACTTTTTCTGAGTTTATAGTTTTTTCTGTTGTTGTTTTATTTCTTTTTAAATCAGAATATTAGATAGGTGAAGTTACATCACGGTTTCTACCAGAATTCTGGTTTTAAAAGTATCAGCATTGCACAGTCCAACTCCTTAGTCTCAGAAAAATTCTGAGTTACTAACCACCATTAGACTAAACTCAGTTCTAAAACTGTCATTGCTAAGGCTTTTCAAAATTATTACATATTTTCAGCACTGTTAGAGCACCAGCGGTTCCAATATGTCTAACTAATGACACACTCCTATAGCACACTTTATAAAGCTAAGACACCAGGCAAATCCTAATTAGGACTGTCCTTGATGTATCTTTGGTTAGAATATAGCCAGAAATTATGCATATTTTGCAAGAAAAGATATTGACAGTGATTACCATGGGCAACTAGTCCCTCACCATCAATACTGGTCAGTATCTAGAAGGCTCGTTGCTTTTACCAGTGTTATCAATTCAGTAACATATAACACCAACACATGCAGCTAGTATGTGGCAGGAGTGCAATAAATAGATGTCTAGTTTAACTTAACCATTTACAATCATTAAAATCCTCATGTCATCTCTGGTAAAATTGAAGGCATAAGCGGAGCTGGAATTCAGCTACAATAATTTACTTATCTACATTCTGTTTACTTATCCATATTCTGTCTTACTTAAGTTCCTCCTATTTTTTTCCCAACTGGTATAGTATTCTTTGCATCCTGACCCATATTATCATATTCTAATTCTATCTTAAACAACAACTGCTTCAGTATTCCTGATAGGCTTAGCAGGAAGAGGAGTAAAGGCAAGAGAAGGTAGCAAAAGAGAGTGAAAGAGTCAAGGGAAATTTAAAAGAGAACATTTGATGAAAGGAACACAAGATTAGCTCAAAAAATTCCAGACAAGTGGAGAGAATATTGGCTGTACAGCCCTGATATCAGAACTAACTGAAAAGGATGTGGTAAGGGAAGAAAATCAGGAGGAAACAACAGGGGAAAAAACAAAGAAAACAGAAAACACCAAAGAACTATCAGAAACAGAATGGAGGAATCGCTTCTTAATATTTATTTCAGCAGCTAAGATGCTCAGAAGAAAATGAGTGGTGTCAAAAAGAAAGTATAGGGTTCAAATACATGAAAGCTAAGATTCATTTTTTTGTTTATCTGAGGCTCATTTAAGACATGCATATTCCATGTAGAACCTGCATGAAAAATCTTAATTCATTCCAAATTCTTCCCTTTAAGAACATTGTTCCCCTCTCCTTTTTCAGTATATTATTAACAGTTTCTTTGCAGGGCTGGTATCTGCCTACAATTCCCTATCTGTGAGTTTTCATCCAACTCTGCAGACTCTAAGCAGTTTTCAGTAGCTTCACGTAGACTGAAATTATTCAGGCCACATTTAGTTCAGCATATAGATCCTTCCCTACCATGGAGAGGAGAGAATAGATACATCTGAAAGATAAGAATTTTGCTGCCATAGAATTGTCCCTTTGGAAAGTTTATTCAATATGACAGACTCATTCATCATGAAATCTTGGAGCCTGAGCTATCAGTGAAATGTGAAATAGTTACACAAAACTGAGTTATAAGCAGATATCCTTCCCAACTGTGACAGAGGTTACAACAGACAAGGATATTATATGGGCCTCAAATGCAATTTTAGATATATTTAAATTTCATTCTAAAACCAAACTGCAGAATATGGTATAAACGAGAAGGGACAATTTTCATTTTTATTTTCACTCTTATTCACTCTCTTAATTGTATGTATGTGGCTATTCTTTTTAAGTAAAGGAATGAGACAGAAGTACTATAAGCTGTTTAAAATCAGTTTAAGACCTTTTATCAGTAACAAGGTATGTGCAGACTGATTTTCAGCTACATTATTTTGAAAGGGTTTGTATTTTGTTTTTTTTTTCCCACAAAACAGTCTAATAACCTAAAGAGCTTTACCTGACAAGTCCTAATTAAATCCAAGAATCTGTGTTTCCTTAGTAACCACTCATAGCATCACTAGTATTCAAGAGAGCAGCAGGTGCAAGCAACCATAAAAATGAAAAATCTTACTTTGCCAATTACTTATTGAAATATTACATTTAGAGTATTTAATACAGGCTTCCTACTGATTTCAGTGCTTTCTGAATACAATCTTGCACCAGTCTTTCAAATAATTATGCAGTACTGAATGTCAATTTAACAGCTTTCTTCTTTCTTTGGAATTCCACCTTCATGTGTCATAGGATAGTGTACTTGCCTCCATTTCTTGTGGTTAGATACAATTACATGTTTCATAATGAAGTATATATTCTTGATGTTGTCCTGATATTCTTCACCAGCCTTTTTTCTTGTATATTTTGGGGAGTTGTAGACTGCAGTATGAAAGCACACATATTGCTGTAGAAATTGAAGAGACAGCTAGAATTTGCGTGAGTTTTACAGCGCAAAATAAGCTTTAGGGGGGTAAGAGCAAAACTGTGCAATCAAAATGAATTAGAAATGGAAATCTGTGAAGCAGGACTGTTTGCATTTTAACAATAATAGGATATTTAGCATGTTTTATTTCATATTTATACTATAATTACTTTTTTATAAGAATAATTTGGCTTTGATGATTTAATACCTTCTGCCAGGAAGAAGACAGTTTACGTCAAAAGAATATCTTCAAAAAATAGGGTTACCCAGCAGGGTCAATTGGATGAGACTGAAAGAATCAAGTTCATCTACTGCTTCAGCAACTCTGCCTGAGGGATGAATATGACCCAAACATAAAGAGACAACCAGACTTAGATAAGACATTTAACCACAAATGCAGCTTCTCTGGCCTTAGATTCCTAAATGCCACATTTACCTTGAAACTTTCACCTCTTATCCTCACTTTTATTTCCCAAGTCTTTTGGTAAAATGACCTTTTTGCTCAATGCAAGAACTTTAACAAACTGCTTTATGCTGATAAGATATTGAAATCCAGGTGTGCTTGTACAGTGTGATTAAGTATATATTTTGACTGCTTAGAAGAATAGTGTCCATTTTGCACATTAATGATGATTCAAAAACAACAGTCAGCCATCCCTGTTTTAATCCCATTAAATTTTTTAATGGCTTCTGATTCCTAAAATCCTGTGGTAGTTTCCCCCAAAACCACTCTCACAAAAATTGTTAAAGAAAAATAAAGAAAAATAAAAAAAGGTGAAATAATAGAAAAGACAGATCACCCCAAATGCACCTTTTCAACCATTTGGAACTCCCACAGCCCATCCTATATCCTTTCTTCTCTTCAGGTTTTTTAAAACACAGCTGAAATTAGTCTTTGCTAATAAGGGTTGTCAGAGGTGTGTAGCCCAAAAAGGTGGCAGAAGTACTTCTTCCTAAGGGGGAAAAAAAAGGGGAACAAATTTGTTGAGATATTCCCAGGGACTGAGGTCACCAAAAGATGTTGGTGTCTTTGTTCTGTCTGCATGTGTCTTAATCAAACACACTTTCTCAATGGGTCCTAAATCTCCCATTTTATGTTTGACCCTGACCAAATTTTCAGCTTTACAGTTTGTCTGCTGCTTAAAATTCTGCCTTTGAAAATTCCTGTAAACATTTAGTCCTCAGAGTGGGAAGCTGCAAGCACCCTGCTCAGGCCTGTGACTCTCCAGAAGGCATTTCTAAAATTCATAAAGAAATTTCCCCTCCCCGGGAGAGGAATCTGAGCCACTGCTCAGATTTACTCAGTGACTCATGATATGTGGTAATTAGGTTCAGTTCCCCACGTTTCCAACTTCTTAGCACAGTAACTGAGCTATCTAGGTGCAGGGCACTCTCACCCTGACTTGCTGAAGCCATTTCATTGGGCAGAAAATAATTACACACTTATTGAACCAAAGTTCAAGAATGAGGATTGCTTTTCAGACATTTGTTAGAATATACATGCTGCAGACAAAGTCTTGAGCTTCATTTTGTATAATAATAACTGCTGTAGTATTTTGCATTAATTCTCCATTACAGTGGAAACTGGAATTCAGAACTCTTCCTTCCTATGTGGATGGTTTGATATCAGGTTTGATGCTTAGTTTTGCTCCAGCCTAATGTATATTCACTAGTGGAAAAGCTTAAAAGGTGCAAAAAGATTACTACATTATCATTCCTTCAGAGTGGTGTCCTGACTGTTCATTGGCAAAATAGAAGACAGAGACTGGAGAATCAAGCCAAGAGTTCCGTGTCCTGTTCTAATACTCTGATCACAGAAATAGAATGTCCTTCCCCAAAGCAACTAACCACTGCTCTGTTTTAAAAAGAAAGATCAAAAAATGGATTTCAGGAAAGAATTCAGGAATTCAAGTCAAGACGGAACATAACTTTTACATGAATCCCTAAAAAGAAATTGTTTTGCACTGGTTACCAGAAGTTGATCAAACTACCAGCACCTATACTTCTCCACTGTACACCTGATAGTATATGACTGGAACTTAAAAGAGATCTACCCAGTAATTTTTTACGTTTATTTGCTACATTCCCCCATAGCAGCACAGTTGCTTTGAGAATACAACTTACATACTCTTTGTGAGAGCTCTGAATAGAGAAAATCTGTTGTTCGTTGCATAGAAAATATTCATTTTTCCATGAAACATTTTCTGGGCTGCATTTTTGATAGACTGACAAGAACGGCTAATTTGTATTATTTAAAAAATTATCCAGAATGCACTGGAAAAATATAGTAAAACTAGATTGCACCCTGAAAAACCAGGTCACGCTAATTAAATGTGTTCACTAACTACATATTATTTTAATTAGGTTGTTAAGAAGAATAGAAAAAAACAATTTTCCTTCTTTTAAGGCTGAATTAGAGGCAATTCTGTTTTCTTTCTTGTTTTATTTTATAAAATGCTTTAACATTGAAAATGACCAAATTAATTTTTCACTTGAAGAGATAAAATACAAATGTAGAGTTTCATCAGAGACTTTGCTTTATCTTTTTTCTATTAGAAATGGTATACTTGTCATGTAAATAGGTCACCTCAAATTCATACAGTTTATGAAAAAAACAAACATTTTGATCACACATATACAAAAACTTACATACAACATGCAATCTACAAAGTTTTAAAGTTAATAGATTCTGGAAAACTCTGTTCTAAAAGTTTTTTCCTGAAGTGAGTTATTCAGAATATTAAATCTTGACATCAGTGAGAATATATCAGCTTTCGAAGAAACTCTTATGAGTAATCAAAACAGAAAATAGAGTAAAGATACTTTACAGGGCAGACCAAACATCACCAAAACAGGTTTTAGGATCACAGGACTTTAGGCAAGAAAGCTGTATGCAACACACCAAGAAATAAAGACAAATAGTAAGGACCTCTAGCTAATACTACATTCTACCAAAAAAAAAAAAAAAGCAAAAAAGAGGTGATTCAGTTTGTAAGAAAGTGAATCTAAATCCCAACTCCTACTTTGCCTTCATATAACAAGTCCACTTCAAGTAAATTTATTCCTACTGTCTCTGCATGGCTTTCTGAAATAAGTTCTCATGCACCAATACTTATATGCATGGTGGGAATAGCTATCAATTATTCTTAATAACAAACTGACAAGGTGTTGTTTAATCACTTCTATATACTTAAGGATCAAGACACTTAACACAAAGTTTTTCTTTCTAAAATCCTCTACAAAGGAATATTGCATTACTATATCTTACTGTATTTCATTCTTTTCTTTCGTTAAGGATTTTTTTTTAGCTTGACCATTCTGGGATTTTGTTTGCATTGTCCTTGATTTTGAGAAGAACAAAAGCAACTGGTCAAGGTAAGCCATTGTAATATTTATCGTCATTGCTCCAAGAACAGCATTCATGAAAAAAAGAGAGAAAGAAAGGAGAAAAAAGAGTTTCCAGCCTCTTCTTTCTTTCTCAGATGACCAGCTAGCCAAACCAAGCAGTTACGGAATGATTGCACAGTGCACCGAGTCACACAAAGGCTGTGCCCTGTGCTACATATATAATCATGCATTGTGGTTGGTTGTACAAAGAATAAACAAAGAACAGTTTAAAACTTATCCACAAATGAAAAAAATAAAAGCTACAAGAAGAGTTGGTTAATGAATTCAGTTTTTTAGATACTGATTTTTGGCAACTTGTTGACTGAAGGAAACAAAAAGACTACAGTGAGGGAAGCAATTTCTTCTGATTTGTTTTTGGAATTACTGGGAATTTAAAAGCAGTTCTTATATTCACATTTTTATGGAAAGAATTTTCATAATCTCTTTTGATTCAGTAAGATGTATTTTACATTCTGCAATAATACTCAAGTCAAGATCCTGGCCCCCATTGTGCTTTATATAGTAAAAACTTAAGTTTGATTTGACTTAGTGTAGATCATATAACTTAAAGCCTAATAAACGCAAAAGAAAAAAAAATCTGTAATGCTATTCCTTTCCATCATTTTTATTTCTTCAAAAATATTCTCTCCATCAGCTCAACCAACCCACTTTAATGTTAGTGACCTAAAAGTGTCTACCTTTCATCGTGTCAACCTCAAAGGAATAGTTCAGTCACGGGCTGGAGGAGAATGAGAACTGCACAGTAGAAACCTGCTCACCTTGAAGACTGCAAGTGGACTCAGATATCTCCCTCAAAAATATGTCATGGTCCTTGCATGCTCACTCACAGACCACATATGGGTTCATTACTCCTGATACAAAAATTTCTTCCAAATGCTCATAGAAGTGATGTGAAGTAGAAGTTCTCAGTCATGCTCCTTCCTTTAGTATTTGGGAACCAAGTATTAATTTGTAGGGTTGAACATTAGATTGCTTCATGAAATCAGTTAATTAAACCACTGAATAATTAATTCAGTTTAACAATAACATTAATTATGAAGTAGCTATATCCTTAGGTGTAATATCTAAAAATATTTGAGCAGTTTTAATAGAATAATTCAATTATTTTAATAAAAAATGTGTTTCTGATGTTCCTCAAAATTATTTCATTTCTTCAAAAGTTAGCTGACAAAGTCTTGGAAACCAAGTAAGCTTTTTTTTTTAAGGGAATTATTTGTTGGACATCCTTAGGAGAATAGGTATCACTTGGCATTATGAATTCTGCTAGACAAAATATCTGGGTTCTAAGTTTCTTGTTTACTGGATCCGAGTGAGGATAAAGAGATTGTCTTTAGGACATGCAAGAGCTAAATCCTTTATTTATTCAGTAAAGATATGTTTCAAATATACCATTACTGAATTTTTTTTATTGTTCATACAATCCCTGTGATTCCTGTTTTTCTTATTCACTTATGGGCTATAACTGACAATCTAATTAAATCAGTATACTTAATCTTTATATATTAATTAGGCTAATAAATGTTTATACATCTATTTAAAAGTTTCCAGTGTTATGTAGATACAGCTACTAGTTCTAATGGTGCTTTTCAACCTATTGTTAGCCTTTTGGAAATCAGAATAGTCTATCTATAGTAATTAAACATATTAATTTTATTTAGGACACTGTACACAAAATAGCTAAAAGCATTTACTTTGGGAGTAGAAATATAGCCACCAAATTTGCTCACGATGTGGATCAAAGCAAAACCACATAAATTAATTGAACTCATCTTCTGGCTCTGATGTGTATCAAAGTGGCAGCAATTAATAAAAAGTGAATTAAAAATGCTTCTACCATCTTTTCTGATATTAGACACCTAGTTAAAAAGAATTCACAGAATCACAGAATCACTGAGGTTGGAAGGGACCTCTGGAGATCATCTAGTCCAACCCCCCTGCTCAAGCAGGGTCACCTAGAGCACATTGCACAGGATT
>NW_020451143.1:0-47025 GCF_003343035.1 Apteryx rowi
ATCTCCTCCTCATCCTGGAGGGCACTAAACCTGTTCTTCAGCTTCAGGTCTTCAGGAGGAGTAGGAGCCTTTCTCCTCCCACGAGCAGTGACCAGGAGCTAGATTACTTATTTGCTAACTAAGCTATAACTTACAGAATTTGTGGTAAAAGAATCAAGTAGCCCAGTAAGCAGATAATTATATTCTTGGATAACACAGCTCTACTAATCTCAAAAGTGGAAGAAACGAAAGATGACAACTTTCACACAAAAGGCAAGTCTGTGATTTTCAGCTTGATATGTCGTTAACATGGACAACTTGTGTTTTGCTGTTATACATATTTGCACTTGTACATGTTTTCCCGTTACATTTTCTGTTTATATATATCTCCTGTTTTACAGTTCCAAGCCACTGTTTCATCTGCTTGCTGAACCAAAAATACTATGTTTTTAAAATGATTCTATCAGAAAACTTTATTTTAATCTATGATCTTAAACAGCTTAATTATATTTGGTTATGATGAAACAATTAAAAGGGGGGTGGTCACTTTGAACCTGGGCTAATCACTTGGATTATTAATATTGTGTAACATGACATCTTACCGCTGACAACTCTCCCAATTTTGGCAAGGCATAATCTTGGGACCAACGACTCTTCGGCTGCAACGTATCCTGCAGAATGCTTCCAAATCTGGCCCCCTTCTCAGAGGAGTAATTTCTGGCAGACTGCAAATACTGGTAATACACACTTGTAGGAGTACGCTTTACAGCAGCATCAACTTTCTGTGAAACTGGCTTAGAACGCGTTTGACTGGGAGAAGCAGCATGTGGAAACAGTTCCGGCTGCTCCATAGAGTTCGGTTGTTCTTCTGAAAGAAAAGGTGTTTGTTTAGGAAACAAAGACTGATTTGGGTCATTTGATTGAGAGGTTGTTTTTAAATTTGCTGTCCACTGACTGGAAACACATTCTTCTTCTCCATCAGCATCAAGAATATTTTCTTCATAAAATGATTCTTCCTCCTCCTCCTCCACTTCCTCCTCCTCTTCACTATGCTGAGTAGTAAACTGCAAGCGCTCAGAAACTGACTGGAGAAGGGACAGCACAGAAGAATGGTCAGCGTTATCTTTAGATAGTCCACTAGGATGGCCTTCTGGCGACACATCTGTGGATAGCAGGTCTTCATGGGAGCTGTCATCTTCATATATTGGAGACAGTGAAAAAGGGTATATTCTATAGCGCTTAGCCTCTACATTCAGAAATGACTCTGAGCTACGGCTGTTCATTGCTTCATTCAATTTGTTATCCCTTTCACAAGGATAGGCTGGTTCAGGTTTATTCTTTGCTCTTTCACACATTAGAAAATGATCTATATTATCCAATGGCAAAACAGAAGAAGAGAGGGAGCTAGTCTGCGTCTCATCAGTGGACACAGATTTGTTCTCAGTTTGAAGAGCACCTTCATAAATTATAGTAAAAGAACTGTTTTCCCCCTGTTCAATTGGTGGAGAAAAGGCCAAAAGATTTGCTGATTCCTCCATGTCCAGGCCATTTTCTTCAAGATGACCATCTATTTGCGTGTCACCATCCTTCATTTGTACCTGTTGTAGAGTCTCATTATTCTGGGCAAAGACTGTGTTGAAGTAATTTTTCCCTTCACTGTTCTCTCCAATAGCAGGCAGTTCAGATGCAATGAACTGTGTATTTAATCCAATATCAACCTGTGTTATCTCACTTGCTCCTTCTGCTAATTCTTCTTTACTCTCTGCCTTCAAATCTTCTAAGGTTGCTCTTACTTGTGCAGATACTTCTTCTGCAGGCTCCCTTTCACAGTGATCATACAGACTTTTCTCTGCACTGCTTTCCAGAGAACCCTGAGGAATGCTTTTGTCTTTGGATTCACTCTGCATGCTGATATTTTCTTCAGCAGGCATAAAAGATGACACATTAACATTTACAGTTGGCTGCAATGTGCACTCTGGCATGTTTGTACTATTGCATGAATCTTTTAAGTACAATGGCAGAAACATCTCTTCAGCCACAGCAGCATCTTTATTTATTAAAGACACACCAGATTTGCTACTGGCTGCCGATACTTTAGCTTTGCCACATGTCTCTGTGGCAGTCATATTTTCACACACTTTTTTAGTATGCTTCTCTTTTGCTACTATTGTAAGGTCAGATTCTGGCTTTGCTAAACTGCCTGTAGGTAGAAATCCATTTGTTTGACACGTAAATACATTATTTGGTATCATTTCACCTACTTTTGGCCAATGTATGCTGTTTTCCATACTATTTGAAAGCAAAGGAAGGTCTGAGTAATCTGCTTTTTCAGTGCTTATAGTTACATTCTGAGCCTCTACCTTCTCTGTTGTTTCTTTGGTTGATTCCTGTATTTTGGCAGCTAACTTAATATCCGGGTTTAAAATCTTTGGGGTTTCAGCCTTAGGGTTAGGCTCAAGCTTTTCAGAAGGCTTTCTACTCTCACTGCCTTGCCACTGATTGGATGTCAGTTTTTGTTTGGCTGAGTTAATAACTTCATCAATTATTTCTCTTGCTTTCAGTGCCAGTGAACTATGTAGATCAATTTTATCAGGGATGTAAAAGGGAATCTGTTCATCTTGATTATTTGTATCAGCTGTTTCCTTTTCTTTAAATGAAGATGAGCTTCCTGCAAGGCTCTCATTAAACTGCTTTAATGATGGCACGGCTGACTGGATTTCTTCTGCTTCCAGCTGTACAGCTCCAGTTTTCTGATCATTTAGAATATCCAAATTTATTAAACTATCCTTGCTCCCACAAATCTGGCAGACATCAACTGCTTGTTTTGCTACTATTTCTTCTATAGCCAAGTGTAAAACTGACTCCACTATTTCCTCAGCTTTTTTAAACAACAGAACAGCATCTTGGAATTTAGCATGTTCTTGCCCTTCCATATCCATATCTTTCAAAATTTCCTCAGAATAGAGCTCATTTGATTCTGTAAGTGAAACAGCTGCTTGACTACCAATTTTAGAAGAGGGTTCTGAGATAGCAGGAACATGATTATAAAGAGTCACCTCTTTCACGCTATTTCTGCACACATTCTCAGTACAGACTGGCTCAGATACCATTTCCAAAGATTTCAAAAGGCAGATAGGTGATAGTATTTTCTTTGACAACACACCTCCATCAGACTTTTGTGCAGAGGATGCATTCTCTGCCCCATCACCGGGCAGATGATTAGGGGAATTATTGCTCCCCTGGGCAACACTCAATGTTTCAAGGGCAGAAACAGGAAGGTTAAAGGTTTCTTTGAATGGTGAAGTAGGCCTGGGGATGCAAGCTCCCCACATGTCTACTTCAGCAACAGAGCGATCAGGTTCAGCTATGGTAACGTCAGATTCCAGAGAAACGTCTGGGCACGTAGCTCTTGGGTCTTCTAGGCAAAGAGGTGTCTTGGCCAACCTGTCCTTGGGGATAATTTTTCTCAACTCAGCAGCAAGAAAAATATAGCTGGACTGGCCGTCCTGTTCAGAAGCAGCAGATGATTTGGCAATTTTGCCATTTTCAGTGTTAGTGGCAGAAGGCGCTTTTCGATGGCTGTCAGATGAAGAATTAAGTACAGCAGGTGATACTGTAGGCTTAGTACTGTTTTCATTTTTAGAAGAAATATTCATATCCCTATCTTCAGAACTAGGTGGAAATTCAGCAATGATGTCTACATCAACATCTTTTTCACAGACAAAAGGGCAATGGTTGGTCAAGGGCTTCCTTCCATATATCAAGGCAGAATGTGAAACCTCCAGAACTACTTCTTGTGACTTAGAAACATGCGAGGAAAATTCAGAAAYGTAATCCTTAGACTGAGAAGGAACAGGAACAGTTTGAGACATACCAGCCTTCTCCATTTTAGAAGCAGCAGCAACGGCATCATCTGTCCTATCAAYGCTGATTAAAGGCCAAGGTACAGCCTTTGCTGTGTTATCTTCTGTGGGTGCAACTGATGTCTTGGCAGGAATGTTTTGAACAGTTTTAAGGGAAACAGCACCAAGCTCATGGACAGGAACTGAATTGCTTGAGAGGTTCATCTCTACAAGCTCAAGGGATCTGTTCTTGTCACCTTCAAGATCAGGGCAAGGAATAGTGTCTTTCACATCTTTTAAACTGATTTCTCTTTCCCCTGTAGTTTTATTTTCAGACTCAGAACTAGGAAGATGAGAAGCTGAGCAACAGTCTCCAGTTTCAAAAGACAGCTCGTAAGAAACAGAGAGAGGTACTATCAGCTCACCAAAGTTAGACTTCAGACGTTCACACCCATGTATGCAAGTTGCATTGTCAGGATTTTCTACTGTAAACTCAGATAAAACCTTCATTGCTTCAACATCCTCAGTTTCTAGAGAAGGTAAACCAAACCGTTCTGCACGAGTATCTTTACTCTTGTCCACAAGGATTAACTGGTGATCTTTTTTAACATGCATTGTTTTCCCTGATTCACTCAGTTCTTCATTACTGGTTCCCCTGTCCATGACTGTATCTTCATCATTTTTAATAGATGCCACTGAAGCAGTTGGATTACCTGTAGCTATGCATTTGTCTCCTTTGCACTCCATGCCAAGCAAAGTAGGTATTTGTTCGTTAAAAGGTAAATACACAGCAGAAATACAGTTTTGTGGATTTTGCTCACTACCTACAGTTGCCACAATTCTCTGTGCATCACTTTTTCTCGGATTGCTATCTTTATTTGCACTATCTGTATGCTGTTGAAATGCAGCAGCACTGGAATGAAGCAACGGGACATCCGATATTAGCTCTGAGGGACTCCCTGTTTGATGATTACAGTAATATTCTCCCTCTCTCAGCTGTAGTTCTTCATTTACTGTCTTTCTTTTTGATTTGGGTGAATGTAAACTCTCATTCTGCAGTTTTTTTGCAGATTCCTTATTGGATGCTTTGCTACAAGGAATTTCTTTATTGACGTTAGAAGTGGCATTTTCATCTGTCTGAAACTGAGCTTCTGATTCTCCCAGCATTCCCACTTCTTTTTCCACCAAATGATTTGCAGGACTCACTGTAATGGAATCAGTACTCTGGCAAGTGGGACTGATCAGAATCTCACTGTTCCTACTAGATGACAATAGTGAATCTAGTGAATATGTCCTCTTCACTCTTGTTGTATCTAAAGTCGGTGCATGTTTTAAGTCTACTTCACTAGATGAATCAGTAGATGAAGCTAAGGTATTTGCAGTTATTTCATGTTTACTGCTACCCAAGCAATGCTGAGCTTTACCAGACTTTTTCAGTTCTTTTTTAATGGTAGAAGAATTTACTGCAACATCATCTTCGTTATCTTTATCCTCATCTTTTCCATTTTCTTTTAATAAAAGTCCTGATTTTGAAGACACTGTCATTCGGATTTCTCCATTTTCTTTGACAAAGGAAGCATTTCTGTTCTCGGTACTTTCTTCTCCTCTTGCAGCCATCTCTGACTGGTTCTTCAGTAGTTGCCTAATTCTTGCAGAACCTCGATATGTTGCATAAGTAACTGCAGGTGATTCTGGTTTCTGTTGTATCTGCCTGTAACAAGCATCATAATCAGCACAAGACAGAATATCTAAATAGCTAGTGTGTTAATAATAAAAAAGGTTAACAAACCGTAGATTGAATACAATTCTGTTTTCCTCCTTTTTCTGCTCTTTCTACATATTGATTTTATGCAACAAATAATACATACACTATCTTCTGCTGAAAAGAGCCAACTGAGACTATAAGCAAAACTGTACGTTGCTATAAACAACTTCCATCATTTGCTTTCTACCAGACAATGGAATTATTATTTACAGATGCCACTGCAAGCAACATTTGCAATGACAAAAATAAACATACTTTCATGAAGACGTTATACCCTATCAAAATATGCCTATATTTTAATATTGAATTTTTTTTACCTTACTAATGTTCATAAAAGTATAGAACTGAAATTTGAATTTTTACCCAGATTCTCAACACAATAATAAGCCAGAGGAGTAGAAGAAGCAAAGCACACATGGGCAAAAGAAAGCATACAATAGAGGGATGCTTTCTGAACCATAAGGTACTAAGGAAAGATAGTGAATGAAGATCAGGTAAGAAAGAAAACTGTTTGAATACTAGAAAAAATACCAAAATGAAAAGCCAAGAAATGTGAGGAGGAATTGGTAGATCAAGACATTCATCAGTCTTAAATTTAATAACAAAGAAAACTAATGCAAAAACTAATAAACAAAAGAATCTCAATGGAAAAATCGTGCTCCTGATCCTTTGCTGCTCTTTCTGATGTACTTAGCAAAAGTTCAGAGCCTGTCACTATCTTTCCATTTTCTAAAGGAGCAAAATTTCCTTTTTTTCAAAATTAAAAGAAATAACAAATCCTCACCTTCATTTCTAATGCTTCCCCCCCTTTTTTTGGTTAAAGAATATTTGCTAAAACAGGGCAATGACATTATGAATGGGAATGTTACCTTTTTGATTCTTCACCTTAGAGAAACGCTGATGCTCAGACTGCACAAAAACTCAATTTTTCATTAGTTCCCACATAAACTAAGAACAAAACCTTTCCAACTCTTTTACAGTCTGACTTTATGTCTGCTAAACTGTTGGCTGGAAGCAGCAGCTCACCTTTCTGGACAATTGTGCTATTCTTTTCAGAAGAATCTCTTGGGAAAAAAAACAAGTTAACCAAGATTTTGATTTCTAATATATATGTACTGCAATAGGCAAAAAGTAATCTGAGAGCATTTTTATAAGCTCTTTGCAGCTTACAGTTAGTTCACTTTTACTGAAAAGTTACTACAGATACAGAGATGAAGACAACTTCAAGTAGCACATAAAGGCCATTCACTAAAGAAAACTGACTCAGCAAAATAAATAATTTTGTTTCTTTGAGTATCCTTGAGTAACTACAACTTAACACATAGTCTGTATGGATTTCAGTGTATCCTCTCAGTAGGTACAGAAGAACATAACAAAGGAGTGGATTTACCATCTAAAATAGAATCTCTTTTCATCTAGGTTTTAGAGGCACAGATTCTTATTTGAATATTAATTTTATTTTAGAGTGGGGATTTAGTACCACTTAAAATCATAGGTAAAGTCCCTTCTTGTGCAGTATTTGGACATACAAAGAGTACAACTGAACTACAAGCAAAATTATCCATATCCATAATATTAAAACAGCGATATAAACACTCATCTATATACTCGTTTTACTTTGCCAGGTATATTTTTGGCATTAGCCCTGATGAAGGCTACAGCGGTATCTCAAAATAGAATTTATAAGMTAGGTATATTAAGCTAGAGAAGAAACAGGAAAGTCATGTATAAACACCATGTCTCCCACTCATTTTCATTTGCCAACATTTAGTCTTTCTATACCACTACTTTGGTTTCCAGAGATACCAACAGCAGTAGTTGCTAAACATCACACACACCACTTGTTCAAGCTGCTATCCTCAGCATCCACATCTTTTCAAACATACACACACATTTCTGATTGGAAGAGAACAATGCAGTTGGACAAAGAGAGAGAAAACAGATAATTTTTTTTTAAATGTAGTTAGATCATTTTTCTACTTCTTCACAGAAAACTTTCGCCTATATTGGGAAAACACTTCAAAGCTCCAGAGATCCTAGAAAACCTAGAGGAAGGAAGGATTGGTCGAGTTCTGTGGCACACTACATTCCCTCGGCATCAAACAGCCACAGCCATAACAAAAACAAATCTTAAGAACATATAAGACCTGATCATACTCTCCCTCAGGAGTGCCCTTACCAAGTAACCTCTCCTATTACAATGAAGTCGCAATGGGGTCAAAATGTTCTAAATAATCAGGTTACACTATCACGCTTTTACAAAATCCACCAGCTCTCCCATACTTTGGCCAACCTTGAAAATATAAGTCAGCCTACAACAGTCCTGAACAAAGATAAAATTTCTTTTAAGAAAACAAGCAGAATACTGCATGTTCTGAATACAGAGCAAACAGAAAACATAGAGAATACAGCACCAATTCTCCACACAGGCTTTATGGACTCTTGCAAAGGAAAACAGTAATGCCAGGTGTTTAAAGTGAACACAGTAATGGCATCGCAAGGTACTGAGCACTTGTTTCCACCACAAGCAAAGCAATATTTTGAATAAATTGCTTGATGACAATTAACTTGCACTGAATATCTTTCATTCTGCAGCTGAGATTTTCTCTGATAGGCAGTAGGAAGAATTCAGAATTTATCTATAAACATATGGCAAGAACTGGTGTTCTAACACACACTTGGAAAACACCTTTCTGCTTTTGTTTCCTATGCCCAACTCTGCTTTCAAATTTCTCCCATGAACTCAATAATTCATAAACCCAAGGCATCCAGAAATGGGACAAATAAGTTAATTTTATTGAAGATTGCCTTTAGAGGGAAGGAAAGCAGAACCCGGCATGACAGGGTACTGTATTTACACTGATTTGAGCCACTGATCCCAATTAAGAGTTGTACCACTTCTTATACACTGTCAGGCAAAAACACATACAGAATTTTCTCCTTGCCTGTATGGGCCTTTTATCCTTTCTCCCAATTCTTTTTACTCTCCTTTTGTCTTCTGAGTGACTTTTATGCTCTGATTGATCAGTTGGTAGTCTCTGTGCACAAACTCGATCCTGACTAGCAGCATCTACAGCTAGTTGCAGAGCCAGCAAAATACGTTTAACAGAGGATGAGGAAGGAAGGACCTCTGTGTTTTTACAAGCCTAACAAGCGAGGAGATGCCAATTTCAGTCTTATTCAGCCCAATCTGCAAGCCAAGCAAGGATTTAAAATTCAGGTCTCTTGAGGTTAAAGGCCGAGGCGTTAATCCCCCTTGAGCCCTCCAGTCCTGCCATTGTTTTCTAGCAGTGATGAGGGCCAAAGCTGCCGTGGCAGAGACCATCGCGTGTGCTGCTTGTTGAATGAGATTGGTTACTTATACCCCAGAGAGACTCTTTCCTTTGCGCGCAAATCTCCTGCCCTTCACCTCCTTCTTCTTTGCCCCAAACGTTCCTCTTTCCCTGAACATACCCTCCATCACCTCGATTCCTCTGCTCACAAACCTGACGCTATTTTCTCCCAGAAGACGCTACTTTCTTCAGCAATTAGTCATGGTATGCCAGTAATGGCTTATCCCCGGAGCAGGCCTCATCCTGTAGCTGCCCTCGGTCAGCGTCTCCTACCACACAGCTCTGCTATCCTACAGACCTGCCTCTACCAAGCACTATTTTAAAAAGGAAGCAACCTCTCCTCCGCAGACATGGCAATCGAGGGATCTGCTGACCTCCGATCAAGAGTCTGCTGCTCAGAATATTTTATAACACTTTTGCCAACAGGCCTTTTATTCCCAGGGCATTCCTTTCTAGAGCATGTGGAGATGTTTGCAATCTGAACAACTCACAGGCTGTAGCAAGATGTTTAAAAAACGAAATCCCACATTCCTACGCTACAGCTGAACTCAGTCGGCTTGTGCTAAATCTTGCTGCAAGTCTTATGAAACCCATTTAGAAGCTTATATTTCCTTCTCCAGGCTGTGTCATACAAAATCTTAAAAATGTCACTAGAGATTTGTTTCATAGACATTTAAAGCAACAATTCACCTCTGATCATCAAAAGACTGTGTCATTCCAGAACTCACCTTAAAAACTCTTTGGACAATATTTTCTTTACAGTTCATGTGAGGATACAGATGAAAGTCTGATTAGCTAGTGTGCAGTTCTGTCCCATATTTCAAATACTGGGAGATTCCTTCTTTCTCTTCCTCACAGGAGGCTATTCAATTCCCTATAAAGCCTAAATTCAGTTTCACAAAAGACAGCTTGACAGCAACAAGAGAAGACGTCAACACAAATTATTTTAAACTTGCCAAGAGTAGGTGCTTGTAGTGATTTCTTCTATTCCAGAAGAGAAAAACCTATGAACTAAAAAGTTCAGAGAGGGCTAAGTAAAGGAGGAGAGGAGAGCATCTTCTGACACATCTCATGTGACAGACATCTGTGAAACTTGCACAAAAAGTGGCATTAATCAAAAAAACAAGTTTGTTAGTTTTGAAGCTCTGAAGCATGAGAAATTTGACTACTTTGAATGCCTCATCTCAATGCATCCACAAAGCCTACCATTATTTGCATCTTTTTCAAGGGTATGTTATCAAGATGGTGACCCTCCAAACTCTGTATTTATACTATATATGTAATAAAGCAGATTGTAGACATCTCTAGACTATTTCCAAGTAGACCCAGGAGGATCATACAGCATGGTAGGATGCTACATGGATATAGCACCCCAGATCCTCAGGCAGCACAGCTGCATTTGCACAGCACAGCACTTGTGCTAGAAAGCCCTGACACCTACCATCACTGCCTGGCTTCGGGCTTCCTAGCTTGCGCTGAGCTCTGTGTAAGCAGGA
The DNA here is from genome assembly GCF_003343035.1 of Apteryx rowi. Taxonomy (NCBI): domain Eukaryota; kingdom Metazoa; phylum Chordata; class Aves; order Apterygiformes; family Apterygidae; genus Apteryx; species Apteryx rowi. The sequence continues at coordinate 10,415 of NW_020451143.1, forward strand.
GTGCACAGCTCCTGGAAAGGTGGGCTTGGTTGCTTCTGCAGCACACAACACTTGGCTCTCCCAAGATATGCAGTGGCCATTTCTCGCCTCATACCTCACTCTTCTAGCTATGTTCTCTCCAGTCCAGGAGTCTTTAACTTTTTCAAGCACACATGAGCATGTTTTTCCTGATCTCCTTTCACAGACCCCTCAGAAATAGTTCAGGGACCAGAGAGAGCTGCAGACTACAGGCTGAAAACCACTGTTCTAAATCAGTACGTCTTTTGTGGTTCCCATCTATCCTTCCCTATTTTAAAATTATGTTATTGTTTATTACTTTAATTTTTTTCCACTTAGTTTTTTCCTACTGCATATTTAACTGACAACTTTCATCTTTTTTCTATTATGTTAAGGTCCTTCGTCTGGAAAAAACTATCTTAAAGTCACTTGTTTTGAAAAATCTTCTGTTTGAAACCCACTTATTCAGATAGCTGCTTTCTGCAGTCATGTCAGGTTTTCATAAATGAAAAAAATACATAAGCCTTACTGAAAAAAAGCCACTGTGGACTAACTGAAAAGTTGCCGTACACGACTTAGATCAAAGAAAATGATTTCTTAGCCAGAGGGGATAGCTTCATGATTTAAACCTGAAGTTTGAAATAACTAATGTGCTGGGACTTTGCATTGCTCAAACCAAACTTTTGACCTTCTGAAATATACACAGTGATTTGCACACAGTAGATTTTGCAGGAAATTTCAAGCTAATGCTCCGTAAGGACAATTAAGAGCCAACTACAATTTTAAGAAAAGCTAACATTGTCTCTGTGACCTAGGAAGGAATGTTTTTCCTTCCYCTTGCTCTTCATGGTACTACTTCTTGATTATCTTCCATATCTGGGAAAGCAATTGTATTCTTGACACTGAAGGAAGAGAAAACAGATCGAGGCTTACCCGCCTCCAGCAGCTGCAAGACCAAGAGCAACAGTAAGAATCAGGGATCACTCCCAGCTCCTCACTGCTGTCTTTCCCTAACACCCCAGCAGCAGACAACCCTCCTGCCACGCAGCTGTGCGAAATGTGCATGCATATAGCTGACTGCCACCCTCGTCTACCTCCCCTCGGTATTTCAGCCAGCTCCCCCTTCCTTCCCCTCTCTGTCGGATGATGCAGCAGACACTAAGATAGCCAGGTGCTCAAATACCCGTTACCTGCCTTTTCTAGGGAGCAGGGTGTGGGGGACGAGCGCAGTCATGTGTTGCCATGTGCTGGCTCATGGTTGATGAATATTGGAGGATTCCAAGATGCTTTTAAAACCAACAAAAAGCAAATTGCATTTAGAATATGGATGACATAAAGCTACCTTGTGAGAGGGCCTCATCTTTAGACACAGGATCATAGCATAATACAGGCTGGAAGGGATCATGGGTGGTCATCCAGTACAATCCCCCCCACTCAGAACGGGTCCAAGCAGCTCAGGGTGCTCAAGGCCTCGTCCTGCCCAGTTCTGAGCATCCCCAAGGATGGGAGCTCCATGGCCTCCCTGGGCACCTGCCCCTGTGTTTGACCTTCCTCACAGGGAAAACATGTTTCCCAATATCAGAATATCCCATTTTCCAGCTTGTGCCTGTTGCCTCTCATCCTGTCAGTGGGCRTCTCTGAGAGGATTCTGCCTCCATCTCTGCTAAGCTCTCCCATGAGATTGTGGAGGACAGCAACAAGATCACTCTTTAGCTTTCTCTTCTTGACCCAGTCCTCAGCCTCTCCTCATGCATAATGAAGAATTAAAGCTAGGACATCCCTGTACACTCAAGCAATACTGCAGCTTTAGATATGTTAAGGAAACAACAGAGTTTTGACTCCAGGATGCCTGAAACAAAGAACACACTCTCCCTTTCACGCACGCTGAGGCTAACAGGAGTTAGGCAGATGGATCAAAAGGAGATTATACTAGAAACTGCATCTGGGCATTACTCAGGTGCTGCAGTTAATCTGAGGAGGCAGCAAAAAATGATCGCGTATTTCAGCAGTTCCAGCTGTCTACTTAAAACAGGGCACCAGTGATATCAGGTCACTGTGGTTGCTACTTGCCACTGCAACAACAGTAAAGATGAAGGTGTGAAGATTAAGCCATTATTGATAGATAACGACCCAGGACGCCTGAACAATTATATTGCAGATGGAAAGAACTCCTTAACTTAAAAAGGCCCTGTAAAATGTTGTTTCTGAGAAGCATTCTCTCTTAATGCAATACTACACTGCATAGTTGAATATCCTAATAAAAATAATTCAGTGGAAAAAAACAACCCAGTTAATTGATTTTCAGTTTAATTAATTTAGCTCAATTTTGCATCATGCATCTGTTATGAATTATTGTTACATTAAGAAGCTTTCATCCTTTAGAAATACAAAAATATTTGCTTTGGTGCCAGCAAGAACCTTACCTTTGGCCCACGTCCCAACTCTGGGCAGGTAACTTCTCCAGCAGGCAGGCCTGGGCCTGTTCTTCTCCTATGGCAGATTCCCCAAGTTAACCCTACTTTGAGAATGGGTTGCTTAATCGTAGCACAACATTTATCTTAAACTCTCAGTTGATCCACATAGGTCAAAATTTGAAAGTCTGTGAGCAGTGTTAAAGGGCAGCTTGTTCAAATCAAGGTACATATATACATATGTTTGGAAGAAAAGGTTTAAGAATAACTTTAAGCCTTCTGTTGTTATCTGACATATTATTAATCATTCTGCTATTAGACCTACCTCTAAATCCTTCCACGGAAGTTTAGGTGTACCCCTCCAATCACTGCCTGAGGCCTCCGTCCACAATTCACCACAGGAATTAGTGACAGGATGTCACCAGATTGGTGTTTCCCAGAGACAGTCTTTAAAATCAATTTTGGGGTATATTTAGCTGCCCTGTAATGGTAGAGCTCTACCCACCTAGTTTATGCCCTTGAGAGGGGCAGCAGGTAACGTTCGGCAATGATTCACTGTCCAGTCAAGCACCAGCAACTGAACAGCGCTGCATTTTCACGGTCAGTTAAGAAAGGCAGGAGCCAGAAATTCCAGCAAAAGAAAAATCCCTACATCCCTCTCCTCCCTCCCCATTTCCCCACCCCAAGATACATACCTGTAAACCCCCACTGCTCCTAGTGCCATTCAGGTGTCTCTGTAGCCAGCTGCACCAGGGAATTGATTAGGGCTAAAAGTAACTGATCTAGGTTAAAACCACCATGCTTGGCATGCATTCAGGGCACCAGCCGGCAGGATCACCTGGGGTCAGTACAGCAGCCCCGGTGCTCCCCAGGGCCACTCACATGCCATGGCGTCACTAAGAAATGAAGCAGATGTCTCTCCTATCTCTGACAGGCTGTGTACTACTAAACATATGTATCTATATATAACTATATATACATACAATGGGAATCCTTATGCATCTATTATTATCATAGACATAATCAATGCAGCACTCCTGTTATCTTCTTATCACCCAACAGATACTTTCAAAGATGGACAGACACTGCTACGCTGTGTGTACCCTCATGGCTTAAAATGTTCAGATCCTGTCTGTAAAATTGGTTCTGTGCAGGCAATTACAGAGAAGGACACGGCTCTGATCACAAGACAGGCGCAATTTGGACAAATGCAGCTCTAGCTTCCCCACTCTGCTACAATATTCCTCAGGAATTATGTGGAGAGACCATCACTTAGAATGAAGTGATTTAATTTCTGTTCATTTACTCTTCATTCTCTGCCAAAGGGATCTATTGAGAAAGATGAACCCTGCCACTACTGACTGAACTAAAACCAAAATACATAAGTTATCAGACAAGTTAATGGTAGTATTTGTGTATCACCATGAATCTGCATCTGACCAGTAACACAAAGGTGAATGACGAGCTCTAAAATAAATGTGTTAACCAGAATTATAAAAGTCTGAAAGATTTTATCATCTTCATTTCTAAAGGAGAAAAATAAAAGGACATGATTTTGACAGGATTTAGATGGGAAGTACTATACAGTTAGATTTGTAGCAACGAATTTTCTAGACTTTAAAATCTGCCAAATCCTCACATAAAAAACAACAACCTATAACTCAGTAGATCTATAAATGATCTGCAGTTTGCCTTTCCTCAAGGCTACCTCTCTTTCTGAATGAAATAGCTTGCAGTGCTCTAGCTAAACTATTGTGAGGACTTGGCTCGTGGGATGGTGCAATGTGTAAAGCAAACTGTTTTTGAACATTTGCTCTTGAAATCATCGCCTTTTGTCTTCTAGTCACAATTAAGAAACCCTTTCAATTGTGGGTTGGGAGTTTTCTCACCTCCAGGTCTACAAGGCTTATAACAGAAAAGACTTCATCAGGAGTTGAAAAACATTTATTATATTAAAATGCTTTTTATCTAGAGGACTAATTTGTGTATTGGTTTATATATTTACATTGCTTGTATATATATTACACTCCTATCACATTCCATATAAGCAATCTATAAAAATAAAGTTGTCTGGTTCTGCATAAAAACCACGTTTGCTTTGCCTCTCAAAACATCTTACTTATCAATAGCAAAATGATACTAAATCAAATTTTTTTTAATAAAACATAGGAAAATTCAAGTCATACAAAAATTTAGTACTGAAAACAACAGCTTTTCTTAACACTAATACAACACCTCATCAACCAATTCAAATACCCACTATTCTTATCTTAACTTCTATTCTATCGGTAGTAGAGACTGATAGCATATTCAATAAAGTATTTTGACTATTAGCTCTCTGTCAGTTTCAGGGAAAAGGCAGGAACTTAAATAGTTTGTCAAATTTGGGTATTAGCATCTTAACCAGCAGTCAGGATTTTATAATCAAAAGATTTATAGTGGGTACGACTTTGATTTTCAACTCATCAATCATGTTCAACAACCCATTTAATAAGGTTTTTTTGCTGAACTCCAAAAAAAGCCATAGAGTTTCACAAATGCTATTGTTAAGCATTTTATTATGCACAGCATCCACTTATTGTTACTGAACGTCACAAAAAATAAAAAATATACTAGAAGATAGGCAGATGGCAAGCAGTCAACAGAAACACTCTGGGTCATTAGTCACACAATCTTTTTTCTGGAAAAAAGACAAAGGACTCAAATTGTTGCAGTTACTGCCCGCACAGTGCCTACTACCACGAATGGTGTTCTTGAGAACGCAGCAGGTACATACTGTAGGAAGCCTCTTTCTGGGAGAATTGGGGAAACAGCCTCAACTCCAAAGCCAAACTGTTGCTTGTTAGGGAAAGGTCACATATGCGTAAGTGAAAAAGATTTATTATTATGGGAAAGAAAGATGGGGGCAAGACCACACTTCATATTTGATGCCTACTGTATGAACTCTTGATCTCTCTCTCGCTGGGACTGACAGTGGTAAGAAATTAAGTAAGTGAAGTGCATCCCCACTGGTTTTACTTTTACGGCTTATTTCAACAATTGAAGGCTGGCTTTTAATGTCATTAGGGAGCAGTGCAAAGGCCAAAACTAAACACGAACTTTTCGCTTTTATACTCACCCTCAGCCATTGGGGACTATTCTACAGAAGCTTACAATCAATCTCCTGTAAGTATGAGATTTTTCTACACTTGGTAGCCATTAACCTACTTTGCATTTTTCCACTTACAGCCAAATAAGTGTTACTTTACCACTGTATTTCACCTACCTCACCCCCTCCATCATTAACACCTTAGAGAACAGCACAAGCCCAATTGCTTGTTTGCTTTGCCTTTCAGCAGTGAGGAAATCTTCACCCATCCCAGACAAATGGAAACCTAATAGATACAGCAACTTGAGACTTAACCAGCTCAACCCTCCTCACCCATTTTCAGTGCTGCAATTATTATATTGCTGCCCACAGTAATTATTGCCCAAAGACTTTCTCCAATTTATCATGGTTTTGTCCTCTATGCTTCTCCTTTACCACTTGCCACTGTCTGGATTAAAGGACCAGAACCCCTTAAGATACGATTACCTCTCTGAGTGAAGCAGCTGGGGTGATGGAGAAATAACATGGCCTACACCTTTTGTCCCTCACAACCACATACTCCACAGGCTGAGCTCATGAATTCCTCTTTCCTTGGCTCAAGGCCTGGAAACTTGAGTCTCTTCCAAAAGCCGGGCCTCCCACAGAGGGTAGAATTAACCTCAGTCTACAGGTCAGAGCAGTCTGATTTCCTTATATTTTGCAAAATACTGCTTTACGCATATGAAGTTAATGAAATTGCCTGGGTAGAATCTGAGACCATTCAGTAGGTATTTAATTCYGAAAGGTTTCCACTTTCTTTTTTTCTTTTTTTTTTTTAGAACAACTGTAGTGGGGATTATGCAATCTAACAATCTTCCCTCTTCCACTTACCTTTGCAACCTTTTCTCTACCACAGATAAGCTCTAATTTAATTGTTAACAGTAGTTTAGAATTAATTGAAATTCATTCAGAATGTCCCGCATGACAAAAGAAACAGTTATAAGATTAGTAATACACACTTGCAGTGGTATTATAGATTTGTAAAATTGTAGGCTTCAGCTTGTATCTAAATTAAATGCTAAAATCACAATTTAACATAATAACCAATGGAATCTATAGTGCCTTTGAATATATGCAGATCACTAACACAATGCCCCATCTCTCTTTTGGGACCCCATCCTCAAGAGATTAGCAGAAGACCATATTCCCACCATCCTTTCCCTCCATTGGTGTCCACAGATCATCCTGTTTCTTCATGCTACATCTGTTTCCCCATCATATTTCATGCGATTTAGCGCCCACTTCTAACTACTTAGTACTTTCTGCAAAGCTATCTAATCAAGTGTCTGCACTCAGGAGCACTTTTACATTTAACTACGCCAAATGAAAATCAGCTAGTTAATATTTAGTAAAGAAGCTAGTACTTAACGGAAAAACTGCTCTACATCCTTTAAACTTTCATAAACTAAAGGAGAACAAAGATGGCACAATGATTTCTGTAGAAGAAAAAAAATGTATCCTTGATTTAAACTTCTAAAAAAGTAAACAGTGCAAACCTCAGCCTCAACATTCTCATTTTAACTCCTCTTTACTAATTGTTTCAAAGCAGAATTCACACTGCGCATTCAGGTAGAGAGAAACATAAATAAAAGTTGAACAGAGATTGTCTAACTTTAGCATACTGAGCCAAAAAGGACAGAGTGTATACTGTACTTCTAAGAACTAGTTTAAAAGTAAAGTAACTGTTTTAATGTTTGCCTAATTTCACAACATCTACAATGAAAAAAGCCCAAACTCTTCCATTTAAAAAAGTCAGTTTCTATAGAAAAATTCCATTTTATGTATAGACCAAATCACTCCCATCTCCAAACTAGTAATACAGACATTTATATGTGCCTGCCTGACTAGGAGACAGATAAACTATACAGACAAAATTCTGCACTGCTTTGCCTATGTTATCTAACAATACAGGACAACATTAAAGTATGGTCAATTGAAAATGCTTACTACAACTTTGATTTAAACAAAACCAAAATAACTCACAAATTACTTGCACAAAGAAAGAAAGTCTCTTTACTGAGCTAATACCCATACCTTTCCAAGTCTGCAAGTTTTTTTTTTTTTTTCCAACACATGATTTATTAATCCGCATTGTTCTGAAGAAGAATTCAGGAGAAGCGAATGAAGGCTAAAATAATCTGACTTTTTCAAGTGTGCATATAGACTGCCCAGCATCTCATCAGTTACCGCTCAAGACCTGCTCAAATGCATTGGTATAAAATGAAAAAAAAGTCCCAGCACATCTCCCACTTCCACTGCTTCTATTCACAGACCTGTAGGCATCAATAAAATGGAAAATCAAAGCAAGCCCATTCGTACACTGTGGAAAGCCAGCAGAAGTCAGTGATTTCTGCCTGGAGGGAAATATGCATGGCAGCTCCCTCCTGCACCATCCAAGGGATGGGGAGAAAAGGGAAAGACTGACCTCTTAAATGCTGCCCTTGGCTTTTTCTCATCCACTCAGCCTTTGCAGGCTCTGATTGCCATGTTTAGTTCAGCACATATTGGGCTTTCAGTTGAATCCCCAAGATTCATATTCGTCTGAATAGGCAGGAGATACTGAAGGTAAGTTAGAAGAGTACAGCATATAAACAGACTGACTTTGTTGGGGAAAAGAGTAAGAAAAGAGATTTGGGCAGAGGACACACTGCCATTGTAAGCTAAGTAATATAATCAAAAGTGTGGGTGGAGAGAGTGGAAGAAGCAAACTGAAGAAAATGAAGGAGAAAGTATGCTGAGATATGATACGGAAGAGATTACACAGAGTGAAGGAAAAAGGAAAAAAAAMMCATTAATGTCTATTGGTTTTTTTTGACTAAAGCTCTCTTTGAGGCAAGAGCTGCATTTTATTATATATCCGCACAGCCCCTGGCATAATGGCACGCAACCTGACTGTCCATTTCCAGAGTACACAACAGAAGCAGCAAACAGCAGCAAGAGACTGATGGAGCAAGCCAGACTGTTGAACAGGTTTTAAGAAATACACAGTTTGTTCAGGAACTAGACGCACTGGTAAATAGACTATACTGAATAATATAATTTTGTCTCTTCTGAATAATATAATGCATGCTAGGCCTCTCCAGATAACAACTAAAAGAAAGAGAAATTTTCTTACACATTGGATCAATGAAGTGGCCCTGGGCTGCAACACAGAGTTTCGAAAAAGTGCTGGTCAGATRTGTGCTACTACAGTAAGAATTCTTAATAAAAGCTGGTCAACCATGCTACCAAAAACCAAAACGTACTGAAGAGAACACAGACATTATTATTATAAATTACAGAGGGTATTACATAGGGTGCAGTATTTTTGGTGAAAATTCAGCCAGTTTTCAGGCTGGCAGTATTGGTTTAGGTTCACCTGAATAGGTGCCATGTCCCCTTTTCAAATGCTGATCATCACAGTCTCAGCCTCTATAATATAAAGGTGAATAACAGATGCCCCAAATCATCAGTTCACTGGGTGATAGGGACATACTGCTGGGGGTCACCCTTGATATGGCAGAAAAATTCATTAAGCAGCTACTCTGGGAATCTCTGACCTCCTAGATGGAGATAAAACACTTCACATGCCATAGATAATTTGACCAACACTCAATATATTTAACTTTAAAACTTAATAAAAGGTTCCTTTTCAGTACATCTTCCCATTCTGAAATCCAGGATATGCTTTCCCCTTTACCAACTGCAGGAGCACTGCAGTTGAATTATTAGATACCCCAAACTATTATTTTTGGCTTAAAGTTTGAAATAAATATCCTGAACAGTACTGAAAATCTGAGTAAAGATTACTTACAGAGTCATTGTCTGTGGGCCAGTTCATGTTCTACGCTGCAGCCAAAAACCGGACAGGTATCGTACACATACACACCATACTTAAGCTACTCTGGCCCACATATACCCAAATAATCAATGTAACAKCTGCAAATACTTTTGAAATACTATTATCTATGTTTATGCCATGGCCAGAAAGATTTTGTAATATACAGTGTTTTACTATACTATAAACCAAAAATAAATACTAAACTAAAATACTATAAATAATGTAATATATAGGGKTTTTTTTCGCTTTTCTACTCTCAAACATACATTAATGCCCTTGGCACCAAATTTTTGGAAATGTTTTTTGGAAATATTACAGGACTGTTAAGGATGTACCATCTTAGGCTAGCTGAGTATTTYATATAACCTTCTTTAGATGACAGAAAAGCCCAAAGAACAAAGAGAAACAAAATACAGAAGCAAAAATCACCAAGTCAAATGAACCATGAAAGATGATTTAAAAATGCAGAATCCTTATTTGCAGAAGCAAAAATACAGAACTAATGAGATATAAAAAGGCAGTCAAACATTCTGACCTTTATTTAGCCCACAATACGGAAGGAAACAAACTCTCTTTGCACTTTTTTCACAGATTACAATAGTGGATGTACTTCTGAATGTCATATCTTTCCTTTCTTAACACTTAGAAAGGATCTACACACCAGGCCTATCCATGGCCAGGACAGTTCTAGAAAAACTTCATAATTGTATTTGTTGCAGTTGGCTTCTCGACATTTCTTTAAGGTAGTCACTACTGGAGTTTTCCACAAGGTCAGGTCAGTGACATCCCAAATCATCTTTAGAAATGACAGTCATCTGCCATATACTCAGCAGAACTCAGTCACTCTAGCTCTGCACACACACATAAACATTGACATATTTAATGCTAATTTATAAAACTTACTTTAGCACATCTGCAGATCGTTTCCGGCCTCCTCGCAGATCCTGTGAGATATCTTTCCCAATGTTGTTTAAGATGGTGCCATCTTTATTTACAGAATCCTCTTTTGTTCTAGCTGTAGAACAGAGAGGCTCTTCAATTTTCAGATTCTTTGGATGACTGTCCTCCGGAAGGGTATTTCTGTTCTGTAAATCCTTTTCACATCTGTCAGGTTCATCTTGGAAGGTAGACGGTTTAGATTCTACCAAAGAAGATTTTGATGCAATATTAAATAAGCTTCCAAGAAACTGAAAAAAACCTTCTCTGGGTTGCTTGTCTTTATCTGCTGTTTTGGTTCCAGGTGTCAAACTAGGAAGACTATTAGCCTTTTTTAACTCCTCATGGATTTCAGAATTGCTAAGTTCTTCCGTGGAATGGTTCTTCTCCTCATTTTGACAAACCTAAAATAAATACAAGAAGTAGATAGAGAACATGAGTGTCATTTTCACATGTTCCAAAACTCCTTAATTTGCTCCGACGCACTGCATTCCTTTCTGCAGATCTGTAGTTTAAAGTGCTCTCTTCTCTTTGAAATGGGCACCTGCCTTTATATATTAAAAAGATCCCTATTCTACAAAAAAATGAACACAGGCTAGAAGATTTGCTAAGCAGCTATTGTGGAAGTAAAGCATTGTAGGACAGGAGAACAACAATCACTTCAGCTTGTAGGAAAAAAAAAGAGGAAGCAAGGAGCAATTTTTCACAGAATGGTATTACAGGCAAGCAGAGGGTTTCTATTTCTTATTTAACACAAGGACACATTCAATATTATTTACTTACATGTACGTCCAGTCACAGGGAGATTAGGACATTCAGGCCTAAACCAGAACTTAATAAAAAAAATTCCAGTCACTTTGAACAGTTCTTTCTCGAAAGATCATACAAGGGAAATAGTACACTGGCATGTAAGCACACAGACAGTCAATTCATCTATTGTATCTGAAACTTTCAACTTTTCTTACTGCTTGGAGTCAGCCATCATTCACCTGCAAAGAGGACACTGTCTGGCCCTACTGTGCGCTGAGCAAGTAGAAGGAATTTCACAAACYGACAGACAGACTTAGGCTCTTGTTCTTTCAGGTTATACTCTGGGACCAGTTCAGGCATACCGTAAAGTATTTCAGACCCTAACCTGCTCAAAAAGCCCAGATTCACAGAACAAATCTACACATGCTTGCAAGATGAATACAGTTTACAGCTTGCAAAATGTACAAATATGCTGTAGCAAGACACAAATATAACATAGCCTTAAGTGTAAGATAACCTTCACCTTCCCCCCCCCCCCAAAAAAAAAAATCAAGAACAGAATTTGGATAAAAACTAAATTCACATGCCAAAGATTAGTCTTATCCACGGTCCCTAGCAACCCCACGCTTCCCCCCTGGCCAGCTTTCCTTCAGCTCCCTAAGTAATTGCACAACTGTTTTCACATCCATCCGCAGTCTTCCACCACACTCCAACTGCAAAGTTTGCCACAGAGCTGAAGTCCTACACGTTACTTCCCCTCTACCCAAGACCTTCTGAACTCCGTATCAGCTGTTTATAGCCCATTCTGAAAACAACTAATTCTAATGCAGGGCTTCACCTCTTTTAAACCACCTTTTCACTTCTTCCTTCAACTCAGCTAAGCATCTACCCACACAGGCAAAGCAAGCTCTAGTCCTCATCAGTTCATACCCTCGAATTTCCTTGGCTTGAGCTTCTCTTACAGATCCAAGAGCTACTGCCCAAGCCCATGCTACTTCTGCCAAACCCACCTGCTCAAAAAGATGATGCAATTTCACTATCTGGATTCATAAAGACCACATATTAAAATCTTTTGGGTTTTTTTGCTTCACAATTTGCAAATGCTTTTTCCCATGGGCCCAAATTTTCTGGGGACACTGTGTGTCCCATCCCGTCCCCCCCCCCCCAAAGTCTTCTCCATCCTCACCCTTCATATTGGGTGCCATATGCATAGTGGTCTAGATTATCTTTATAGTACTACCCTTGTCATTTAAATCCCTGTTTCAAACCAATTTATTAAAACAGAATAAAATTAGCCCAACTTTGCTTAGATTAAATCTGTTCTGCTCAGCAGGAGTGGGAAGGGAGAACATGAATAAGAAGTCCTGCAAAAATTGTGGTTGTGTCAGCAATACCTTTGGATAAGAACAACTGTAACTGTTCCAAATTGGATAATGCCTATCCACTCTATCCAAGCAGCAAGTTACTACTTTCATTAGCTCATTAATTCCATCTCAATTTGAAAATATGTTTGTTTCAAGCAACAAATAAGCCTACTGCTCATTTTATGTTAACAGTCCATGTAAGGTTCATGCTAATGATGAAAAGAGCATGTTAACAAACACCTTTTGTATTTTGGGGGAACACCATTTTCTTAAAAATATGCAAACAATACTTAGCAATACTGGGACGGTGGTCTTCAGCCTTCAAGCAGTATTTTGTCACCTCTTTCATACAAAGAGTAGATGCAACTGCTTGATATTAAGTGATAAGATTGGTAGCATGCTTTTCTTCCTCAGCTGTGTTGAAAATGAAGTTGTTTGTGTGAGGATAGAAATAGAATGGCACTAATTTGTGCTTCAGTAATCCATACAACCTGTACTTTTTTCCTTCAAATAAGGTGCTGTGCTTAAACAACCATGTTAAACATCTAGTGCACTTCTGAAGGTGTGCTAAGTCCTATACTCTAGCCTTTCTTCATCCCATCTGCAACAAATCCCACCTATTTCCCCACATACTGCACTAATGAATTGCAGAGGTATCACAAATGGATGTAGTCATCCTTGTAGTAATTCAGGGATTCACCACTTTATAAGTCTACTCTACCCAAACCTATCCCTGGAAATGAAGCAAAAGCCAGTGCAGCTTACGGGAGTACCATAGTGCTGGTGTATTTAGCATTAGACAAATTATCCAAGGAGCATGCAAACCCAGGATGAATGTCTTGAACAATTAAGTTCATCTTGCAGAAACTAAGTATTTTACATAAGAAAATATAAAATAGAAACAAAAAAATTTAATTCCTAAGTTTGATAATATATGAATGATATACTGTAATCAACTTCACAAAGTTCTACTGCCATAGTTCCTTCCTTCACTTCGATTAATAGCTCATCATTGTTTAATACCAGTTTTCGATTTAACTTGAAGGGAGGGAGGGTATTTATCCCTTGTTCTGTGGTTAATATCATTCACATAAATTTGTCAGCTGTAGCTTTCAAAGAATATTTCAGTGCCGAAAAAATGCATAGAAACCCTATTGTATGCTCTGCAAATATAGCTATTCTAGATGATAGACATTTATATTAATTACTATAGATTATAGATTATATTAATTAGTACAATACCTATGAATTTAACAGCTAAATGCAGTAACTACAAAAGAAAGCATTATGTTCAGCTTAACAGTTTAATATCATCTCATCTTCATTCCTCCATTTCTTTTTTTCATTAGGAGATTTATATTCTGTAACTAGTGCTTTCTCCCCCCCCCATCCCCCAATTAGGAACTGGGACTTCAATCACAGCTAAATCTCTGCATGTGATATTCTTCCACAGCAGCTCTGAGACAGAAAGCCTATAAAGACAGTGCTCTCATTTACAAGCATAATTCACGTTCCGCATGAAAAGCTGTTTTGTAGTCTCTATTTCCAGAAACGCAAATCTGTTTAGTCTTTCCTTCCTCTTTAATCTTCCTTTCCTTACTTAACTTCTGGTAAATCAAAAGAACAGGAAGTTTTAATATGAAAGGGTCTTTCCATACCTTTAACCATAAATAGTGTCTTGCACAAAAAAAGCCCTGAAGAACATTTACACTATGCTTACTTTCAGATATGTGTGGCTGTTAAGTCCCAACACAGAAGCTATGCAAATCCTTCTTTCCTCCCTTGAATGTAATCAATCCTACTCTCCATGTAGATTTTCCCCACTGCTCCACTTCGTTTTTGCTATAGAAGACAGTCTCAGCTATTGGTGTTTTATCATTTGCACATGATGTCCCAACCCACAGTTTAAGTCATTCTTTAGGCACCACAGAAACAAACAACAACAACAACAAACCCCCCGTTCTTGCTCCAGATTTTAAAGTATGTATTTTAAGAAAATGACATATTCAAATAAATGAGACTAAAGCACATGATCTGTAAATCCAGTAAGCCTTTAACAGAGCAGGAGCCTTCAGGCACAAGAGCCTGAAGAACGTAGCAGTCTAAAGGCAATGCCACAAGGCAGTATCAAGGTAGCTTGGCACTTATTATTTCCCATGCTTCTCTCTGAGATTGTCTCTGAGGGAAGCCACCAGCAAATGCTTTGGAAAAAGGGAAAGAGAGCAGGGTATATGTGTTTGTAAAGGGCGTATGTGTTTGTAAAAAGGAAAGGGAGCAGGGTATATGCGTACGTAAAGTGATTCCTTCCCCAGTATACCTCACTGTTTTCAATACTGGGGGCTTTAGCTCATCTTGACAGAGAGGTTGCATCTGTGCCGCAGCTCAGTACTTGAGCAGTCTGATATTTAGAGCACTAGAGGAGTACTGCTGATCCTGGTATTAGTTATGCTTCATTTCATCATTAAAAAAAAAAAAAAATCTCTTCCAGTGTCACAGCAGCCTGAACAGTTTCTCAGACTTACCACACACAAACAAGACTCCTAGAGTAAAAGGGTACAAAAGGGTAAAAGGGTAAAAGACTCCTAGATCTCCTTTGAGGTCCTTACTGACCTAAAGAGAGAATTAAGCTTTCCTGCCATGGTATTGTCTTTCCAAGTGCTCCTTTTATAATGTGGACTGTCATCAACCTTCTCCTTTGCCTTCCCTTTCCCATTCTTTATGAGGTTTCCTGCTTCTGACCTACTTCATAAAGCTTTTAGAATTAGCTTCTATTTCTCTAACAATTTGTTACTCAAAACTTTCCTGGGCAAGTCTTAAGTAACCTGCTTTGACCTCATGGCTGACCCTACTTTCAGCGGGAGGTTGGACTGGACGACATCCTGGGGTCCCTTCCAACCAGAATTACCCAGTGATCCTGTAACCCCACAGGCAACCAGGCTAGTGCAGAGGGGAAACTCAGCAGAGTGTAAAACAAGATTATGACTTAAATCAGGTGACCGAAGAGACAGCAATAAGAACTGAAGTTGCATCTATTGTGCAGTGGGGTGGGGTGGTCTCATCTTACTTGAGTAACCACTGCAGAGAAGCATCAGCAGCATGGACTTGGATGACAAGTCCATGATGTCATGTTTCAAGCGTGATTGCTATCTGAGCTAATTTATTGAACAGCAGACTAGGTATGTTTTCCACACTGTAATCTACTTCTGACTGTAACACAGACATACGCCCAAAAACCTAATTGTACATATGCAATCAGGCAGAGGGCTTGCTGCTGCTGTGAACAGCTCTGGTGGCTCAGCAGCACCTTGAGGAGGGACTGCTTTGCCAGGTCTGCCCAGTATTTAATACAAACTGTAAAGAACAGCTCTGGTAGTTGCCTTCTCTCAGCAACAGAGTGGCAAAAGTTCAAATTGCCAGAGGTTCCAGTTTGGCAGGGTTTATGTCAATCTGCCAAAATACAATCTCTTTTATTGTCCTAACAAGTGAACGAAATGAAAACATTAGCAGCATTAAACATAGATCTTCATGAACAAAGAACTAGCTTCCAGCCACAGCAGCGAGACATTGCAGATCTCACTCACCATGAACGAATACTCATTATGAAGCAGAAACTCTAGACAGCAGCATGAAGATCTCTCACAGACTATTTGTTTTACTACACTGGAAGCTGTTGATGAAGAACATTCCGTATATTGAATGGATATGCTTGTACATTTTAACCGCATATGTCTTATTAGAGGTATTGTCTGCCATCAGTATTTTAGGATTTTTATTGATTCACACCAGGGACCTTTATAAGTCATTTAACCTCAACATCTCAATTTCCTCCTTTGAGAGATGGTCATAGCATTACTTCAGAATTTCCATTCACTAGCATATAGAAATAATTTAAGAATTTTGGATTAAAGTAGCTGTTGGGTGTACACAGTAGCACGCTCAAGCATCGCTACTTCAAATACTGGAAAATTAACAAAGTTTCTAGCCTTAGCTTTGACCTTTCAACATAGCTAAGACACCTGCATTTCCTTTAACAATTTATGAGCATCACATTGAATTTTAGTCTAATTCATTTTGAACAGCTTTACAGTACGTAAATTTTGTATGTTGAATAAAATCCACCCCAAAATAGCTTGAGTTGCTGGCAGATTGGTACAGTCCCACAATGTGTAGCTACTGTACGATTTTCAGCAGATTTCCCTTCTCTGGGAAAGGAAAGCATCTTTGATGCAGTCTCCCACTTGTTTTGCAATGAGTGGGACACACTGAGGCATGTTAAATTCTCACATGAAATAAGCTTTTGTTTTTTCAACCAGTGTAAGGAAAAGCAGATAGGCATTCTCAAACAACTGCAGATACGACATACTGAAAGTCTTTATTTCCTGGTGGAAAACTGATTAAAAAAATAATCTAAGTTAATCTGGTTAAAGAAAAAAACTGTCTTTATATTAAGAAAAATTCAGGAAAAAGTACTATCCGATAGTGAAATACATGATAAGCAGAGAACTCCTAAGAGTGCACTGCTGCTAGTGTCCATGAGAAAGATGGATTTAAAAAACAAGCTGTCAAAGCATTCAAGACAGGAGTCAGAATGGTGGAGGGGTTGATGCAAGGATCTCCACCATTTTCAGAAACTATTTAGTTTTAACAGCTTTTAAATAATTGGAAAAAGCAAACAAAGATTAACAGAGATTGCCTTTTTTTTCTTTTTAATTAAAGGTGAGTTCTGTATCTCCACAAATAACCAATGCTTTGAACCTCTAAATCTTTTGGCTTTTTTTATACTGCAAAGTTTTCCTTCCACATCCTCCTCCCCCTGCTTGTTTTGACATGAAAACTAGATCAGGTCATGACAACACCAGATGACAAGAGTAACTAAAAAACTAATGAAATCATGGCATCTTCATAATCAGGAGTAAAGGTTAAACAACAGGAAGAGATTTTTAGTTAAACTATATCAGTTTTGCATTTTTTAAATACACCTATTTAAATTCATTGACTACTTAACATTTTGAAACAAAGCGGCCTTTGTTGAAAGTTGAGCACTGGGACTTCTAAAATTTGTTTATTCATTTGAATTCTTAAACACTTAGGAGTCCTAACACAGATTTCATCTGCCAAATGCTATAAACACACAACAAAAAGATGAAACAAGCATGCTCTGAAACTAGTGTTCACCTAGAGTGAGCACCAAAGCTGAAGGAATAGCCAGGCTCATCTTCACCCAACAAGGGAGGCAGGGGAGAGAACCAAAAGCAGGGTGATAAGGATGAAGACCTTAAATGAAAGAGACAAAGGAGGTACAATTTGAAATAAAGTTTCTTCTAAGTTACTTGTATAGTAAAAGTTCTGCTTATATAATGTGAACAGTTGCTCCAAAATTTCTCCCTTCTGAATTTTCTCCTGATGCTACTGTAAAGCTCTGATTAAAGATTAAGAATTGGTACTCATTTCTTAACATGTGAAAGATTCTTTAATACTGCTAAATCTAGTATGAGAACCAGAGAGAACAGAATTAAATTGCCTTTCTTGTTTATGTTCATTCTTCTAAATCCTCCTAATATTACTTTTCCATTGCCTTTTAATGAATATGTTTTGAACATTAAATGATTTTTATTCTGTTTTAATTGAAAAATCCCTGACACTTGAAAACAAATTATAAAATAAAGGTGAAATTCACCTTTTCTATGCACAAAGTGTACCCAAGCAGGTGGAACACTGGGGATGGGGCAAGAAGATGTGATTTCCTCTCATGGTTATATTCTACTGGCAGCTATAGCTTCTGATGCCACACTTCTGCTTCTCATCTGTCTCCTTGGGGGTTTTCTGTGCTGGACTTGGCAAGGTTTTGCACATTTGTTTTCCATCCATCCTGAAACAAAGTTTTCTGCTCGAGAACCCTTCTTTGCAGAACTGAAGTAGCAGAAAAAATTTCAGGATCATCCTTTCTAAAATATTGAATATGATAGAGAAATTTACCAAGATTTTTAGAAAGGATGATCCTGAAATGTCTTACCAAACCAACTCAGCTCTTCCAGTTTTACTATTAATTTAACAAAGTGTCCCGGGAAAACAGAAGATTCTATGTACTCCCCTATAAAATTTCATTTAAAAGAATGTCTAAAGAGATAGAGATTTGTTTTTGAGATCCAGAAGATAAATCCTAAATATACAAATGCCAAAAACATTTTGGTTTTGTCTTTCATTCACTGTTTTGGGCAGCAACAGAAACAGTTTTTAAAAGTAACTCTCCATTTTTTAAAATTCATGGTTGGCAGTTAATATTCTGTCTCCCTTAATTCCCCAAAGTGAAAGAATTCCTCTCTCTGATTTCTAATTATTAGGACTAAAAGAGAGGCGTTCAGGAAGCATTCACACAAAGGCTCAGAAGACATTACATAGGTAGCCTACATAAAGCCAATATGAAACAAAACCATACTATAGAAAAGTATGTAGTTAACTAGGACACTAGGCATAATTTTGATTTCCAACTTTTTTTAGAACTTAAAACTAATGATAAAGTCAGAATTAGGGACATTCTCAAAGGACAGCTATATATTTTTACTAAGTTCTTGGAACATTTTTTAAAATGTGAATTCACACACTGGCCCAAAACTGATGCAATATTGAATCACGGAATAGATTAGGTTGGAAGGAACCTGAGGAGGTCATGTCTAACCTCCTGCTCAAAGCAGCTCCAATTAGAGCAGGGTCTCATTCAGTCACGTTAAGGATGAGGATTCCACAACTTCTTTGGCCATCCTGTTCCAATATTTGACCACACTTATGGAAAAAGAAAGCAAAAATGAAAAATCCTTATAGCTAATTGGAATTTCTCATGTTCCAACTTGCATCCATTGCCTCTTGTCCTATTGTTGCACCTCCAAGAGGATCTTCTGGCTCCATCTTCTCACATAATTGCACTCCTTGTCATCAAATTTTAATACTATATCTACTGTTTAAATACAGCCACCTTTATGTTACCTGGAAATGAAATTAATGTGAGAAAGTAGGGCTACAGAATAATCTCTTCTTCATGTTCATAGTACACAGTAGTACTTGTCACAGGACAATTAGGAAAAGCTTTAATTTGCAGCAAGGAATTTTGAGATTAGATGTTAAGAAAAGGACTTGTTAATTACAAGTTAATTATGAAAGTGGTGGAACAGTTGTCGGATGAAGTTGCAGAGATCTTAGAGATCTCCATCCCTGGAGGTCTTCAAGAACAAGTTAGACAAACTTCTTTCAGCTATGACATACATGCAACGATCTCACCTTGGGGCAAAGGAGTGGACTAGATAACCTTTGCAGCACTTTCCGTCCCCACATTTTCTTTGGAGGTTGAGACTATGTATCTATTTGGTTAATCTAGGTGACCAGCACCCAGGCTTGAGCATATGGATCACTTTACAAATATTTTATGTTATTGAAATATTGAAGTCTGAAGTATACATTTTGTATATCATATTTGTACCTCCTTTCTCAAACTTTCACACTTGCCTCGCAGAGCTCATACTGCAGTTCTTGTGCTGGAATGCTCAAGAACTCTTTCCAAATCAGTTTTGATAGCATGTGTTTTTTCTTCCATGCACTGTTATGGGAAGGATATTCAGGGATAATCAGCAGGCAAATGATTTTCCCTACATTATCACTGCAAAGCATCAGCTGAGCAGAGAATCAGAGACAGGGCAAGCCTGGGACCTAAACGATTCACTACTCTTTAAGCGAACCCAAGCATCAATCATCGTTGCTACAGCTACAGTGTCATAAATACAGATAGGAGCCCAGGTTAGATTTGCAGCGCAAGCACGTCCAGCAATGTTTTGTGTGATTTCTTCAATACTGTACTAATAAGTCATTCTCCAGCAGTAGTGTTAGCTCAATTAGCAACTGTTGCACAGAGGTCAACTAGATCTACATTACAGCTGTAAACCACAGTTTTAAGAGCATTACCAGAAGCTGCTAGAGATGTATGCACGTATTTTTGGAGGAAACACTGTTGCAATATGCCTTTTAAAAACAAAGTCCTTGTTGTACCAAAAGTGAAGTTAATGATATACTAATATGTACTGGACACTATGCAATGCAGATACTGAGAACACTAAACATGAAGTTCAGAAACTATATCCACAGAGCCATGTGCTCAACAATCACGCCATTCAAATGGAGCATTTACTCAAAAAGAGTGTTTACTGCTCTAATTCAAAGAGACAGAAGCAAAACAAAATCTGTAAAAATCCAGCAGCAGGCCACAGTGTACTTTCTGGCAGTGAATTACAGACATGGCAAATACATTTCTGCAATATTTTCGCGAGAGTGATCAAATGGTGACTGATAAAGTCACCTCAGCACAGAAATAAAAAACAGACTTTGGATTTTCATAAGATGAATATTAAAATATCTTTTCCTCCCTTGACGAGCTAAACATTTCATCACAGGGAAAAAAAGTGGGTGTAAAGTACAGAACTGATAACTAAAGTCCTCAGAATAGCCAACGAGCTACAGTAGCTCAGCATGTTTCTCAGCTCAACTCACCCAGGCAGTTACTGTTAACCTTTACTGTAAAGCCACAGAGACTTCCAACTCTCCCACTATTTCACCCCAGCCTCCTGCTGAGACTGTCAATAAACATACAAAAATCATAGCACATAAGCCTACCAGAAACATGATAGATCTTTAACTGACTCACAGACGGACACAATATAGTATCAACTTTTAGTCACCATCCACATGATATGATTTAAAGTAGGAACATAGTTCAGTTAAAAAAAAAAAAAAAAAGAGGTGGAGGGGTTGAGTGGTAGGTGAAAAAAAATAAAAAACAACACTCTACTTTCTCTAAATCACTTTTGACTCTATTTGTGATTTCATTACACAAAAGATATAAAATAATAGTGCTACCAGTATTCATTACTATGTATACCAAACTTTTAAAGTATATCAGAATGTTTTTTTTAATCAGCTTAAGAAAGAGGGAGGTAAGTTAGACAGAAAGCTCTCAATACATTTAAACAGCAGTATGAAAAGTGTACCTTTCTTATAAAGCCTCTACAAACACAAGGCATTATTTCAAAGATAATGTAATGCATGTTGTAACACTTTAGATTGGTGAACATAAAGACAATATAATTTAATAAAAAGTTGCAATGGCAAGACAAAGAAGAGAGATCAGATACTTGGAACAAAAACGCACAGCATTTATAATGGCACCAATTTTTAGTATAATATTACAAAACCACAACAAGTTCTGAGCAAATTTGACTGCAATGAATTTAGATTCATTAGGAAAGCTTCTGAATTTGGGCTTTTCCATTAAAAAACAAATGAGATTTAGGGTTTTTTTTTCCAAGAGAGGAGATACTCTTAGGTCACTTAAACCTGCTATGCTCCCTTTACTCCATCTACGCATCCTGCTTGTTCCCTGAAACCTAGCTCTCTTCATACTTCCTTTTAAGCTCTTCCTTAAGACCTATACATTCAGTGTGTCCCATACATTCAGCATATATGCTAAATGATTTCCCTTC
This sequence comes from Apteryx rowi, assembly GCF_003343035.1. Classification (NCBI taxonomy): domain Eukaryota; kingdom Metazoa; phylum Chordata; class Aves; order Apterygiformes; family Apterygidae; genus Apteryx; species Apteryx rowi. The sequence goes on from NW_020451143.1 coordinate 32,341, forward strand.
CCCAATCAAAACCTCCTTCTTCAAAAGGTAAATCTGCTTCAGAGTTTTTCACTAATCTAACATAGAAAAATAAGAATCTTTTTAATTGCAGAAAAATTGCTTTTATTATAGTAGAATCTCATCTGGTTTATCAGGATCCTTTCTGCATGTGTCTCAAGCCATAAAGTCACTAGCCCATTATTTATGATAACAGGAAGGCATTCAGTGGTATGCTCCAGGAGTTCAGTACCAACCGGGCTGGCTTGAATCCACTGGGCTTCCAAACAAACGTCACCGCACTGTTTCTCGCCTTGATGCAGATTAACTACATTCAACGTGGAATTGTACTTGAGCTAATAACCCTGTCAGATCAAGCTGGGTCTGCGTAGCGGCAACTGCAATGCGCCACCTCTGGCAAAACCCAACCAAAAWATCCCCAGATACTGAAGAGCTGACTAGACAGACCCTGTAAGCCATACAAGGAAAAAGACCAATTCTTTCTCCATATACTTAGCAGCCAGCACTAACAGATTTGACACATGACAGAAATCTCAGATTCAGTCTGCTAAGAAGCCTACCACATCCACAAATAAGTCTGATGGACTCAGTCAAGCCCTTATTGAGGAGACCTCCACAATATTATCTGCATTAAACTACTACTTCTAGGAAAAGGAATAAATAACTGAGCAAAAGTGCCTGATGAATGAATCGCCAAAATGGCTCCATGCAGGACATGATGTCACAAACTAGTAAGAAGGCTGTACTGCCAGACCCTGTCCTGAATGTAAGTACTTATGATTTTTGACTAAATCTGAACACAGCTTTATGGGCAGCCATCATATGATGTCAAATAGCTTGCAGGAGAAAGCCTTAACTGCTTAGAACCACAACTCCTTTTTGCAGTAAAATGCTTAAAGGACAAGACAAGCATGATTAACATGAATCACTGATGAAGAACAACAGCCAACATGCACATGTGTTTCAGCAGGAAGATCTTATGGTGCTTTGGCTGGCAACCAGCGGAACTTCAGACAAGCCCTTGCTTGTTATACATCAGTTATACAGAAATAGTACTTTCGGAGAATGCTTGAAACTATCATTTGATAAAAATACATGGCTTCTTTCTTCAGCTTGCTGACTGCATTTGACTTAGCACTAGACTCCCACTTCTTTAATCTGACTACAGGCATGAAATTTGCTTCAAGAACCTCAAGCCAGGACAGTCTCTGTCTTCTGCATGTGTAGTAATACCTAGCTAGCATAATGTGGACCTTAACCCAGAATATAGTAATCAGGTGCTGCACCACAATACATAAATAAATCCAACACCAGAAAACTGGAAAAAAGGCACAAGCAGATGTGACGTGCTTTAGCTCAATCAAAAATTAGTAAATAAAAATCATACCGTCAGCAGTGTAGGAATAGTTGTGCTTTCCTTCTGATTGCTCTTTAAATTTATGGCTTCATTTCCTCCGTTTTCAAGACTGAAAAACAAAGATTTTGTAACACTGAGGACCTGCATTACTCAATTCTTCCTGAGAGCCAACATAGTATCATTCAATTGAAACACAAAATAGCATTAATTTAAACAGCAGAAGAACACAATTTCTAAATCACAGCCCATACTCTTCATATATTGCAACTGAAAAAGCCATGCCCCACAAGCAGAAGATGGAAGCAAAATACCTATTTCAAGTCATACTGAGGTTTTCAAACTCAAGCATTCAGAAACAGCACATAGCACAACTAGGGCTGCTCTTGCAACTGAAAATAAATAAATAAATAAATCAAGCTTTCTGTGCATATGTATCATTTTCTGCTGGAAAAATGATAGCATAGCTGATGCATCTTCCATGTCAGCATTCATTGCCACAGCAGTATCTGGCAGCTAGAAGGTACCCCTTGTCCTTACAYGGAGAATTGTGATTGAACAGAGCATACTCAGGGCAGATGGATTCATCACAAACCTCAGCCAAGAGATTTAACAAATCTTCACTGAACACATTTAAAGAGAGTTTGCAGACAAATTCAGAAGAAATTTTAGAAAGGGGACAATAGGCATATTATCATTGCCAAGGCAACACCTGCTATTCCATTTTAAAACTCAGAGGTCCCAAGTCTTGTTTCCCCTTATTGTCAATTTACCCTGGAAAATTTTTTTTTGGAGTCCATCTTTGCAATAAGGGGAACCAATTTTTTTCCGATTCTTAAAAATCATCCTGAAGCACATCCAGCAGAGAACATTTTAACCAAAACCTTTGCGTTACATGCAACTGAAAAGCAGAATCACATCAAGGAAAACATTAGGGGATATTAATGACAGACCTCGCTTCCTGCATTGCTTATCACAAGCTGAAAAAAAAAGAAAAAAAAGGTCATACCAATATATAATATCTGAAATGCTCTGTTTTGCAATGAAGTGATCTAAATACCTCAAAAAAACTTCTTCATTCAATTTTAAATATTTAGCTTTTTATTTATAAAGACACAAGCCCTTACTGCTGTATTTGTACGAAGAGATGAACTGAAAGTTGTTTAAATAAAAGGAAAAAACACAATTATTTTTATTTTAGTGATATTCTGTCTGGATTTGGAGAAAAGATTTAGACATAGATTGGTACTGCTGCCACTACTGCCTTAAGCCACATGCGTGCAGGAATAAGCATGTCTCAGTAAGTCTTTTGAAAAGCAAGGTTTTATGCCAAATGTGCATTAGGCATTTGAGTTAAATACACATTGATATACACAAAAAATACTAAAAACAGTCTGACTAAACTTTAATTCCCCTTTCAGCTGCTCAGAGTCAAGATTCCCTGAACAAAAATGAGGAATCCACAATCATTTGCTATGAAATTCCATCACACACACCAAAACTGAAAGAAGGTGGTTCAACAGATAAGCATCTTAAATCGACAAATCAAGAAAAGAAAAAAAAGCATATAAAAACTTTACTTTCCAGCATAAAACAAACCTAAACCTGGAAGCAATTTCACACACCCTTTCACAGTTTATATTCTAGTGTTTCTACATTCCTGAACCTTTTGCTTTAGGGTGTAGTTCTACAACACACTGACTTTGTTAGCAGAAGCAGCATTAGAAATTTCCACACCTTCCTCCTCCACCTCAGCTATCTTTTCCCACACCTAGCTCAGGCTAGCAGAGCTCTCTGTAGGGCCAGTCTTGGAAAAAAAAAGATGCAAGGGGAAGGAAAAGTTTCCATCAGTAAAACACAGTGATCCAGTTTACAGTGCAGTGATTTGTACCAGCACAAATGAAGGGGCAATGAATTATGGTTAACAGGCAGGAAAAAGCAAGTAGGAATGACTACAGTCCACTTCACCACTGAAGCAAGTTTTTGTGGCTCTATACCCTTAGTCAGGGCCCAGTTTTAAAGGGTTCCTCGACTGAAGCAAAATGACTGACACTGAATGAGTAAAGTTCATAGCATGAAATATCACTTTGCAGAAAACACGCTTCTTGGATTGTTTAGAATAAAACTGTTTTATTTTCCCTGCAGGAGTCAAGATTATCTTCTCCAGCCTAGAGCAACATATACATGGTACCACACACCAACATGTGGCACTTGGTGCCACCCACTGTACTTGGGACTGGAGAACAGGCTGGGTCTTGCTCATCAGGCTCTTGATGACACAGCTTATCACTTCGTGTTGCCAACCCCCCACCACGTTTAGGGTTCCCTCCCCCCCCATCATCATTTACATCACATAACAGTCAGTAATGACAAGTTTGGGAACACTGTATAATATACCGTCCACAAACCCTCCAAAGAGGAAAAGTTTATAGGACCACACACAATCTGTCACTCCCATGTTAAAAAAACACAGGAAARCTAATGTAACTGTGCCACACATATTCTTACGATGTGACATAATGCCACATTGTCTAGCTGAGTCTTCATTCAGAGATGCAGTGAACACAGTTATTAAAACTATGGCATTCACAATTCAAATTAATTCTTGGGAAATATGTAAGACATCTAATATTTATGCTAAAAAATTCCCTTTTTTTCAATGCATTCATATGCGCATGCTATTCTATCATTAGTGGCTTGTTGTTATACTTCCAATAATTATATTCTAGAGGTTTTTTAGTTTCTTCTACAGGACAATCTGTGCTATTAAAAGCTGTTATAAATGATGATTAGTTAGCCACACTATTCTACACCTCTCAATTTTTATGCCTTTGCTAAGAAGTGAGAATAAAGACCAATAGTATGTACAGGCTCACCAGGGACTTTTTTTTTCATACTTGTGCTACATTTGTATTATTAAAGCTTGTCTCTGTAGAGTTCCCCCTTGACTTAAGCTTTCCTGGAGCAGTGCATTGCTGGAGTGCTTTACCATGCCAGGCACTGAGCATGCTGTCCCCAGTTCAGCACATCCAAAGTTAGGCCTGTGCTTAACTACCCACATAGCCTTGCTGGATCAGCCCACCAGCACTCAGAGGGGAGTTCAGCTCTCCACTTGTTAAAGTAGGAAGATGAATCTCATGAAAAGCAGAATCTTCAATCCCATGCTTCTCAAACCACGTGTGTTATTTTAGATACCCAGGGATAGGACACTACTAACCAGAGTCTAGTAACACACCTAGAGTTCACAGATTCAAGTGTGCCAAATATTAGCTCTAAAAACTCTTAACAACAACCCTTAACAACAAAATGCCTTCAAACTTGTTGACTGGTCACAGGGCACTCCCTCTCCTCCCTAAAAAGGGGTCTTCAGGACACAGGACCACAACTACGTTCATGAAACAGGACACAGTGTGCCTGAGGCATTCCTATACCCAGATATGCCCACTGCTCTGACAGCATCCAAGGTCTGAGTTACTGGTGGGGAAAAAAAAAGTTTCAAATCTACTTTTCAATTACTCTGATTACTCGGAAGAGAAAGAGCAAAGCATAATCCTAGGATAAGAGAAAACACCTCTGCCCTCCAACTTGCTTCCATGRACTTCTTCACTATAAAGGCAGTCATTCACAAATTCTTACATCTGCTTCTTTACATATTTAGGCAGAAGTACTTTCATTTTATGGATTAAAAAAAAACAAAAACAAAAAACCAGAAATATTAAATAACTTGCCCGGAGTAAGAAATGTACAGTCAAAATGAAGATTAGAAGCCAGGCCTCCCAACTGCTTGTCATCTTTCTATTGCTAGTTTTGTTAGACATTCCCTTTTCTCATATACATCAGTGCATCCAACATCGACAGGCTAATCTTCAGCTAAGGTAGAGGGATCTTTTCTCCTTGATTGCCTTGCTGCTCTTCTCTACTGTTCTGCCTACCCTCATTAGTATAATTCTTATTCTTTAAATAAATAAGATTAAAATCAAGTTACAGTAGATCCCATTCTGTATCTTCTGAATAAACCTTCCTTTATGTGATTTTCTAATGCTTTCCGTTGCTCTGCTGCTGAAAATTTGTTTTGACCTTTCTGTAATACTAGGACAGGTGGTGTCTGAATCAGGAGCAGATTTTTGGCCCAAATTTTTAATCAGTATATTTGTACGGGAAAGGTTAGAGATCATTATGAGAAAGACAAATGTTCATTTTCCCCAGTGTTACTCACAGACAGATCTTGAAAAAGTAGACACACGTAAGCAGAAGCACTCAAACCCAGGTTAGTTAATATACGTGAGGGGTTACAGCCAAGCAAACCAATTCAGAGGAGCAAATCAAGGCACATGGTTTGAGAGATCTTTTCCAACTATCTCTAAAACCAGAACAAGACAATTAAAAACAATTACACCTTCAAAAGGCCCTCGCAGCATCTCTGCTTAGCGTTAAGTCTGCTTCCTCTGTCTTTGTTCTCTCTAACGATCCCTTGGAACCTGCGAATTAACAGCCGGTCCCATCCCCTCCTTCCTCCAGGAACCAGCCCCACCTCTGGCATGCACGCACCGGAGGGGGAATGTGCCCTATTAGATGAAATGGGCTGTAAGCACTACAAAAGCGCCGGGAAACAAACGTACGCGTTTTGGTAAGACTGACCAGGCGCAAAACTCACCAAACTGAAACTAGCCACTGCGACGCTGTACGTCCCTCTTACAATGTATCTGCTGCCGATTGTTTGGGAACAGGGAATTTAATCAGCAATCTCAGAAACAGGAACAGTTGGCTGAACACAAGTGGTTGGTTCAACTCAAACAACATCATACCTACACATCTAGATGTCAACCCTTCCTTCTTCTCTCCCCTGCGAATGTTTTGACCATTTAGAAACAGTCATTTCCAACATGCCAGAATTTATTTTTCTCGCARTCCAGAGCCTGGGCGTTACGAGATAGGCTGGCGCTCTCCCTCAATTTGCCATCTCCCTCCTCTAGGGCAGATCACTCCCTGAACGGTCAAACCATCTTTACTACCACATTAGGCTAACATTACTTATTTTCAACTCTGCTTCTCTTCAGATTAACTCAGAAACTGCAGCCATTTTATGTGGCAATTTATAATGGCAGGAGAAAGCAATGCTCAACTTGAAAGATGTTCTGGGGTGCTAAGAGGCCAAAAGATTCTACGTTTAGCTTTATTGACATGGTGTTAATAGCTAAGCCTGATCTATTCATATATCCATCTCTCCAGGTTTAATGACACCACTTGTGACATCTCCTTCCCGCATTTCCAAAACAGTTTTCCTTAAAATGATATGTTTTTGCTTTGGGATTGATGATACAGTTCACTCTCCACTGGAGTCCTCACTTAGGCAATGTCATTTTAGCCTTTACTGTCTTGCTAGCTTCTTTACTGCGGCATTCTGGGATGTAATTCCGATTCCCCACCACTGCCTTTTATCCCTCTCTGAAAAAAATAGTGCTCCTCTCTAGGAAATCACACCTCATTTGCTTTTGACTTCATGATTTTCCAATTTTATTTAGTGCCAACATAGCAATGCATTCAGTGGTGACCTTCAAAGAGAATATTTCAAACCTGCAGGAAGAGAGAGATTGCTAACAAAAACCTGATCATCCCAGTACTTTAAAATACAGCTGTGAGAGCCTCCCTGAAGAATGTGAATGAGAGGAAAACTGTAAGTCTAATAAACCTATCAAATATAGACGTGCAGGACCAAAATCTTCATGAAGTTTCAGTACATTACAGGGAATCTAAAACCACATCCTCAGATCAGTAGCAGTTTATGAAACTTTTATTGTACACCTGCAAAGAGCCATAGGTTAGCTAGTATTGGTTTATTCTCTGTTCCAGCTTCCAAGTGGTAATTAAAAAGATGACAGCTAAAAATAMAGATGTTTTGAGCAGTATTTTTCTGCATATACATACTATTATGATTATTGAAGCTGGTCTCCTGCATAAACTAGATCATGAAATTTCACCAAGGGAGACCTGCATCAAGCCTGAAACACCTGACTGAAAGACACGACGTTCTGATTAAAAAACATCAAGCAATGGAAAATCTACCACATTTGTAAATAAGACTTTTCCAGGTTAATTATGTTCACTGCTAAAAATTAGGCTTCCTTACTAGTCTGAATGTGTCAAGCTTTATCTCTCAGCTATGGGATCAACCTGTGCTGGACAGATTAAAAAGTCCTCTACTTCAAATACCTTTTTCAAGTCACAGGTCTACTTTGACATGAAGCACTTAACTCTCATTTCCCCTAGCAATTATATACCAAGGCAGATCCATGCCTCAAACTGTAATCCCATCACTTTTAAACCTTCTCTTAGACAAACTAAATGCTATTGAGCTCCTTACAGTTTCATTACGTGAGGGAAGCTTTCCAGATACCAAACTGTTTGTAGCGCCTCTCAGGCCTTTCCAGTTTGTCAGCATCTTTTTCATAATAAACCATGGACACTTCAACTAGAACCACTACTTGAGTAACTAAAGTTTACCCACAGAGTACATGTACTCTGCTATTTATACAGTCAAGAATCACTTTCTCTCTCCCAGCCATCACTTCGCTCTGGAAGTTTAGGTTCAGCAGACTATCAACAAGGACAATTTAGTCCGTTTCTCCAATATTCTCATCTACATGGTAAGTGATGCTTATATTTTTTTCTGTAATCAGAGAGCTTTCTATCTGGCCCTTTTAAAACACTTTGGAGAACAAGATCTGCTGTCATCAACATTTACCAAATCATATACTTGCGTCATCTGCAAACTTCACAACCTACAATTTGTTTTCTTTCAAATTATTTGGGAAGTTATTGAATAAATTGATTACAAAAAATTCCCTGGTAAATTTCTTGAAATACAGCAAGTAGAAAATTATTTTCCATGCCCAATTTGTTTGATATCCCTCTATTAACATGAAAAAAGTTTCTTTCCTACCCCCAGAAATATTGCTTTCTTCCCCAAATCATCTCTTTTTTCATTACTTGTAATTGTTGAAAACAAATCTAGAAAAACTGAGTCAATGTCGTTTTTGATTTTGCTTATTGCAAGTTAGTGGAAGTTGAAGGTGTTTTGGACAATTACCAACAAATAGGAAAAAGGAAATGTTGTTAAGTCTTCTGCATCAAATGAAGTCAAAATACACTCAAATGAGAACAAGAAAGAAGAAAATAAAGATGTTAACATTTTCATGATGAACAAAGAGCTCTTTTCTCTGATTTTTCTTTTTCCACAAAATAGAATATTGCCCTTTCTGAAAAGCTTCAAAATGAAAAGCTTTAGCCAACTTCACAGCAAGATTCCTGGGGCTAACACTAYTCCTGAGAAACAAAATGGTAGTAGCAGAGACAAAGTCTTCCCATAGGCTCTGGCAAGGCTGTTAGGGCTTGTCTTAAGAGGGAGTGAATGTTTGAACAGAAATTTGAATGTGAAGTTTCTGGCACCTACTTCCATGCTTAAGCTTAGGCCACACACATAGGAGGAGTTGTAAAGACATTAAGATAAATGGAAATTACAAAAACGAGTCAGTGAGCTTGAAATTAGAGAGTCAAAGGAAAGCAATGCTATTATTTCATTTAAAATAAATAAGGAGGGAAGTGGAGGAAAAGGAATGCAGAGAAGGGTAAGGAAGGAGAAAATGAAGTCAGAAGAATAAAGAAACTGGAACTTTAGGCAAGAAAAATGTTAAAACCAGCTGATAAATTTAAATTTTGGAATAGCATAAAATACATTATATTCAATTAAACAATCTCACCTGAAAACTGGTTTGATTACAGACAGCATTAAGCAATTTAGACTGTTTTAACTGAAACAATTCTTCCTCTCAGACTTGTTTATGATGCTTATTTACATATTGTTTTTCACTCTGCTTGCACAGCAAAGCTAGGTTAGCAGCACTTTCATATGTACTATACGAGCTACAGAGAGTATGTTAGCATAAAACAGATTTTTTTTAATCTCTTGCAAAACGCAAACTAAAAAAAACACTTTACAAAAATAAATGTTTTATAATCATTTTATAAAGCAAATTCTTATTAAAAATGCAAGAACCCAACCACATGTCTTTACACTGAACATTCTCCTTTAAATTTAAATGCTAGACCTAAGTGAAATAGGTATGATGGCCCATGATCACCCTCGCTGAATAGCTTAATCTGCTGTACATGTGAGGGAATTGAACAGCCATATAAAGGCTAGAGAAAAGAAATATAAATTGTTTCTGAGCAGAGGCTATTTTGATATTGGACAGGAGGATTATAACAGATTACATCGTTTTTCTTCTGGCATCTGTCAAGCATAGCAACGAACATTAATTTAGAACCCACTCCATCTTTACTAGTCTGACAGGTTAGATGAACTTTCCAGCATTCTTATGAAATAAATATGTTACTGACTGCTAGCACATGAACTTGGTAGAATATCAGGAACAGATTTATAAACTATTTACATTTACCAAAATTAAAATAGAAGACAGAACAGACAGTCTATTATACATCCCTTTTCAAAAGGCACATGTTTGCAGGTGTGGGGATCAACAAAGGTACTTACAAATGACATAGAAATAGAGAATACTGGAGAAAAAAAAAAAAAAAAACCCAAACCCAACAACTCTCCCCTTCCCCCCTGCTCCAACAAACAAAAACCTTCAGGAAAGCTTTAAAGGAGCAGTAACTGCTTTCTTTTCTCATAAAAATAAGCCTGGTTTGACAGAATTTTCAAAAAAACATCATTAAGAAAAAGCAACTGGAAAAAACACCCAGAGGAGATTGGTGTTAACAGTAAAATTCAGTGAATTCTTCTACTCAGGCCAGATGGGGAAAATATTGGTAGAAGCATACAAGGCTACAAGTGCAATACAAGAAAGTGTTTCTCCAGTTCTGCAATTTTTAAATCACAAAACACACCTCCAGAAGTATCCTACAGACACTTTCCAGTCATTATCAGATTCTCTCTTTGAAGCTGAAAGCATGCATTTTCCATTCAACCAAAATAAATTCAATGGCTAAATCTGTAATATTTAATTGATGATTAGAAAAAAGTCTGTTGTCACTGGAATTTTTTTCTGCATTTGCTCTTCATGTGCTCACAAGAAATACTTCCATGTACATTCTTCCCCACCACATCACTGTCAACAGGCAAAGCTCAGATCCACGCAGGGCTCCTACGTTTAGACCCTGAGACCTCCAAACTGCCGAAGCAGATACACTGCCTTCAGTAGAACATTTTAGCAATTTAAGAAATGCTGAAACATTCAAGAAAACCAAGGCTACATTTCAAAAAAAGCCAAATCACAGGCATTACATTAACACAATTAGAGAGTGTATTTCCAGTCACAAGGCCAGAAGGAAATCCACAAACCATTTTTGCCATCATTTGGCATTTCTGATCTTAAAACGGTCTTCTAAGTGATACCATAAAGTCAGCTAGAATCTGTAAAACTGATTTTAGAAATGAAAATACTTTCACTGGAAAGCCTACAGGCTAACCAATGTAGTAGTGTTGTGCTACTGCCTCAAAGTGTAACAGTACATACTAATTGAATTGACTTTGTATGAAGCACAAAAAATTCTCAAAAAATAAAAGCAGTAGCTGGGTTTCGAGCCTTTTGGGAAGTTCCAGTAATCAGAAATACAGTCCTGACAGAAATACGTTTCTAAATTTTGTTTTGTCATCTGTGACTCTTCTGTTGACCAGATGAGAAGATTGGTAAGTTTTTATCTTTGTAAAAGTGTTACTTAAAACTGAAGGTTCATAGATACTTTGGAAATATTTTTGTATTGACTCTAGCACTTAAGCCTATAATTGGAAAGGCAACAATAATGTTAACATTTACAATAGTAAACAAAAAAGCTGTTTTCTTTCTTCCAAGGGGTGCGACTATTGTAATTAATACTCCGATAGCACTTCCTTTAGGAAATGTCTCACAAGYACACGGCCAGCTGCTGGGCTTGCTCCTTTTGGTCTCAGCTCCACAAAAGAACTTGAGGGAAATGCCTAATTCTAATCAAACAAGTAATCCCACTACAGTATATAACACTATTTACTTATTTAAATATAGGCACCCACTTAGGTACCTTGCTGAATCAGGGCCTCTGCTACTGCTATGACTTTGAATTATGCTGGAATAAAAGCCATGTGACAGAAAAATCCAGGAAGCATTATAACAGCAAAAAAGAAAAATAAACTAACAAAAATTTTTCATAATGTGTCTTGCTTTGGTAAATCTAATTTTAATTCCTCTAAATGATTGTAGCATTCCCCTTGCCGGATCCACAAACCATGATCTCTGACGTATACTTACAAATGAGTTAGAAGAACAAAATCATACTCTGCTTTTTGAAGCAAAGAGTTTCTTTATTAGAAAGCAGTGACAGATTTTTCCAGAAAACAATGCGTTTCTTCTAAGACGCAAACAGTATGTGAATCAAAGCCAGCCAGGAGGTAGTAACTTAAAAAGAAACAAGTTTGAAATGTATTACTCCCTTTTCAATTCCATGCAGTCCCCAAATGCACAGTTTTTACAACTACACAAATACATGTGCTTTATAAACAGGAACAATGGCTGGCAGTCCCAAAGGAAGAAAAAGACTCTTTAATCTCTCCTTGGGCAGTGCAAACACAGTTCTTCCATCTCCGGAAGCTCTTAGTTAGAAACTAATGGATGAACTGAACAATAATCTCAGTTAAGAAAAAAAAAGAAAGCCTTCTAAATCCAAATAAAAGATTGCTCTTCACTGTTTCATGTCTCTGGTACACTTCAGTGATGTAAAAGAAATACCTGGACAAACCCAACATAGGCCCATTTCTGTTGACAGTTATTTGACCAACTAATGGCACTTAGAAGGGAAAAGATAATCTTGAAATGAACTTGCTAAATGTTATACAGAATAACTAATAACATACATATAGTTTAAAGGAAATTTTGGTGGCAACTCTGGGTTAAAGTGAAATGATCAGCTAAAAGTGTCCACCTCCTTGGCACCTTCTTTTTATTAGGTCATGTTTATTTACACCAGGACAACTGCTGAGATGCAGAAGCCACATATTTCTGAAAGAATCCACAGTGAATTGATTTACACCGTAAAAGCTATATCTTCATCCAGATGGACTAAAGAAACACCTGGTTAAATAAAAAACAGATTCCTGCTGGAATACTGCAAAGTCAATGGGATTTCTCCACCCTGTGGATTTGGACTGCCCCAGGACAGTAAGTGTGGTAGCAAATAATCAAATTTGTATTATTGAAAATAGCAAATAGCTGAGTAGAGCATAATGACTATGTTTGATGGAAGTTACTGATAAAGAACTGAGATGAAAAACACCAAACCCCACGTTCAAAGCCAACATCCTAATTCTACAGAATGCACTTATGCAGGCAAGCACTAGGTGAAAGGTACTTCATATTTAAGTTTTACGTAAAAGCAAAGTAAGCCCTTAACAGATGYGCTGTACTTTTTGCCACCACAAAACTCGCATCTAGTCTGCATGGATTAGTTTTTAAAGCAAGCCTCAAGCAATTCTCATGTTCATCAGAGCTACAAATTGCTGTAAGCGTAAGTTATTAGCATAAGCTCTTAGTCAAATGAGGTTTTCAGAAGAGTCTAAGTCACTGATTAACAAACAGTGCAATTCCTCCTGTTTTAAAGGAGGGCCACAGTTGTTTTTTAAAGCTAAATCTGAACATAATGCCTGGAGCAAGAACTGGTGAGAGCTCCACACCATTTGGAGTTGAAGGGGCAGCTGTGGGGGTGGGGGGGAGCGGAAAGCTGTGATTCAGGGCTTCCATACAACCACTGTTGCCTAAGTTGCCAGAGCAGATGGAGAATTACTTTGGGACGTTTCTGCAAGCTTTTAAAGTCYAGGAAACCTTAGTATTCTACACAGGCTAGATTAAGCATGATGCGTGTCTCTAGAGGTCAGTGCAAGTACACCAAGGATATATTTGGCCCTATATAATATACTGCTCTCCCTGTCCCCTCTGGCTGGTTGTTGTGCTTTGCTGAAAACCAATGCTAGGTAAAAGACCCCAATACTAATGCTTCTTTCTACAGATTTCAAATGCGATCGGGTTCCAACATACATCATAATGATACTTTCAATAGGAAATTAACTGTCCTACTTTGGGACAACACTACTGTATACATCTCTCATAATGCTTCACAAAAAAACATATTTCCCAACTTGCTTCATATATTTCACACATTAACAACAAACATGCAGAGCAGTTTTAGCTCCCACCCCCTGCCACACACACCCTCTGTTGGGCTGTGCATTTTTCTACCCTGCAAAGCTCACTACATACACATGACAGGCAAACCTACGGCCCGCATTCCAACTCAACACTGTTTAATGCATGCAATTAAGTTAATCTACGAAGAAAGCTGTCAGTGCAAACCAAATACAAGAATGTCAGCATTCCAAACTAAAGCTGCAACCAGTGCAACAAAAAGCTCTTTAACATACCAAATTGGGCTCCTCAGAACTTAAGGATTTTTTGCTTCCACTCTCAAGAGGGATCAGAGCTACCACCTGCAGCCAGCTACGCAAAGAGGTCAAGAACAAGGCCAAGAAGCCCAAGTCTTTTCATATCTGTGTGGACTATCCTGATTTCCTAATAAAGGAAAGGCTCTTGACTACAGGAAATGAAACTGTGATTTAGATAAGGATCCTCAGCTCCAACCCCAAGTTAAGTGGAACAGGTCTACCATCAATGCAATCTACAGATACCCTATTTAGTTCACAAACCACTGAACTGGAATCACCCTTCTTCCTACCAATGCGACTGCTATACTTTTTTGTTTATTCTGAACCACAACTGCAAGGAGATGACAAGGAGTCAGATGAAACCTCTTTTATTGCTTTTTCATAGTCTAAGCCAGTTGCATGCCTTTTCTTTCTCCTATATCTTAATCACCTCTGCCAAATGCAACAGCCATGCAACTGTAAAGATGCTCCTGATCCAGCTGCCTTGTTCCTGACTTTTTGCAGTAAATAAAAAGTAAGAGTTCATGCTAATGAAAGGCCAGTGGGTACTTGGTGAAGTACTGGCATGTCAAATGCTGAACGTGTGTGGTGAAATAAAACCCCGAGAGATAAACAAACAAACAAAATCTTTGTTCACATAGATTAGGGCCAATAATAAGACTCCATAAGAAACAGAACAGAAACTTTATCTGTGTTTCCCTTCTATGCACACACAGAAATTGGCCACTACAAAAAAAAAAAAAAAAAAAAAAGAAGAGGAAGAAAAACACAAGAAGTTTCAGAAACTTTCCATCTTGTAAAAGCTCCTTACACCAAGAATTTATTAATAATCAGGGTGCCATAGAGC